>NC_053492.1:144119118-144419118 GCF_905171775.1 Rana temporaria
TTCAACTTTAAATGGTTAAAGTGACAATCAAATGTTCGATTAGGATCTGTGTTCAGCATTTATCAGCTGGAGCTGCAACAAAGCTTGCAGAAAGCTCTGCAAATGCTTTGTCAAAGGTTGCTGTTCACACTGCTCTTTTTACAAGCTGAGGCCTGTGTGAAACGGGCCTTAGAAAAGATACTATTTTATTCCTGAGGTACTATTTCATTATTTTTGTATACAAATATTTAAAGGGGTTGTAATTTTTTTTATAAATAACAAACATTATTCTAGGGGTCCCCAAGCAGCGCTCCTGGCTCCTCCCTGCATGGGGTGCCCCTCCGAGACCTGCATTCCAAGGGGACACTCATGTAGGCACGCTCCAGAGTCCTGCTGCTGCATCTATTGACACAGACAGCAGGACTCTGCCCAGCCCCCAGCTCCCGTGTCACTGTATTTGATTGACGGCAGCGGGAGCCAATGGCTGCTGCTTCTGCTATCAATCTATCCAATGAGGACCCGAGACAGCGGCTTGAGCTGCTGGGCTCGTTCTTGTAGCTGGAAAGATCGGGGTCGGGTAAGTTAAAACGGGAGCTCTGGGGGGCTGCTGCACTGCAGAGGTTTTTTCACCTTAATGCATAGAATGCGTTAAGATAAAAAACCTTGAGGGTTTGCAGACCCTTTTAATAAGAAGTTGGCTGCTTTATAGGTGGTTGTGTTACCCCTAAGGTAATCACGGTCCGTTTGAGCATAGAGAGTGGAGCTTTCTGCAGCTTGAATCTGCCATGTTCACAGGCTCTGGCAAAAAAATTACCATCTGTGAAATACACCCTTTGGGCCAGATCCACAAACAGCGGGCGCAATGTAACTTTTCCGATTTAAGTTACACCATCGCAAATTGCCCAAGTTAGTGCCCGATCCACAAAGCACTTACCTGGAAATTTGCGGCAGTGTATCCTAAATCAGTCTGGCGCAAGGCGGGCCAATTCAAATGGGGCGAGTCCCATTTAAATTAGGCGCGCTCCAGCACCGGACGTACTGCGCATGCTCCCGCTGCTATTTTCCCGACGTGCTTTGCGCGAAGTTACGTTGCGCCAAGGTTTTGTGAATCGTGACAGGTAAAAGAGTTGCGGCGGGAAAAATAAAAAATTTAAAAAAAATTGGACAGCGACGCGGGAAAGACGGGTATACTTTTACATGGTGTACTAACTTTACACTTTGTAAAAGGTACCCTATCTTTGCGACGGCAAACTAACGCGTACGGCGACTTCACAAAGGGAAAAACCTTTGTGGATCTCCGTAAGTGCTAATTTGCATACCCGACGCTGGTTTACGACGAAAAATGCCCCCAGCGGCGGCCGCGGTACTGCATCCTAAGATCCGACAGTGTAAAACAATTACACCTGTCGGATCTTAGGGATATCTATGCGTAACTGATTCTATGAATCAGCCGCATAGATAGAAACAGGGATACGACGGCGTATCAGTAGATACGCCGGCGTATCCCTTTTGTGGATCTGGCCCTATGAGTTTATTAAGTGATATAAAATAACAAATAAGCCACAATGGAACAAATAGATAAATTAAGCCGCGCTGCAAGATAAATGCATAAAAAAATGTGACATATAAATCCTAGATCCCGTGATATATGAACCAAGGGCAATCAATGAAGACTGGAAAACTTTCTCCTAAGTTCACAAATGATGTGACAAAGCAGACTGATGGACCCAGATGGTTAATACGCATCGCATGAAACCAGGATAAATTCCCTTCCCAGTGTCCATGTCACTGTTATTGTTGAAAACAGAAAAAAAATTGTGTAAATCGGTTTTCCACTTAAAAGTTCCGGAACACAGTTCTAAAGGCAAATCTTCAATAAGATGATCTACGGTGACTTCACATCAATAAACACCAAGGAAGAAGTGATGGGATAAGATAAAAAAAGATCCTCTACCTTTTACATCAATGCCGCTTACCAGCTAATTTGATCTCTTTTTAGGGAGATCGCATCCGCTTGTGGCTATTACCCCAGCCCTGGGTCTCTATGGTGAACAGCAGGCACTCCTGGTTCCTCTGCGCCAAAAATTCTCTGTATAATCTGTAATTAATGGTTCCCCATGTAGGTAAAAAAAGCTACCATAGTGTAATACTCCTCTGCCGCCAGATTCTGCATTGCCTTCTCACTATCTGGAAAAAAAATGTTTATGTTAGTAAAAAGGGCATTACATTTATTTTTTTAGAAAACATGTATATTTTATAAGAATATGGTTTTTTGTCTTCCCAGGTTGTCGATGACTCTCTCTGCTTAATTGCATTAGAAAACAATGGAGAAGATGATTCTAAATGTATGTAATCCTGCCTCTACTCGTTTTTGTTAAAACTTGTGTCCTATATGCTGCATGGTTGAACTATAAAGTTGATGTAAACCTGATTCATGAAATTTGAGCTGGGCACATATACCTGTAGTATTTTCTTATCTCTCTCCAAAGCACCATGTCACGTAGCTGTCTCGCTCCATAGCTCTGTTATTAGCTTGATAATTTCTCACACATTCTCTGAGAAGGGAGATAGATGTGTGTTGGGGAGGATGCTATAAATAGATTAGCAGTTGGCTTGTCTTCTAAGAGCCGAGCTCTGCACATTTCTTTCTTCCTTTCTTCCTTTGCCAATGATGAGAGGGGGTGAGTCTCGTCTCTCCTCCAATCAGCTGTCTTGGCTTCTATGCCAATAATCCACTACCAGTGCTAACTAGGAAGAGAAACATGTTGACACTATGTGCACTTTCTAAAGAATATATACAGATGAAGACAGCAGATGTATATGTAAAACTTATATTGGGAGATTTGTTTCATCCCTGTGCATCATCTAAAGGCTGTTCCCTTCACTGGGCATATGTGAGGGTTTACATCCACTTTAATTATTTTTGTTGCCATGGTTCAGCCAATCAAATTTGTTTGTCATATGAGTAATGTATTCATTCGGACTGCTAGGTGGTATTATTACACGGTTCCTATTGAATATTGCCTTGCAACCAAATGGCACTTAAGGTTTTATTTTTATTGTTTTTTTAAAACTGGAGTCTACAAATTCTATTAGAAAGTGGTCTTTGGGCATGCTTCCCTAATACTTTGCCTGTTTGTGTACACTTTTTTTTTTTTGCGGATCTGTTAGGTTTAGACGAAGATGCAGAAGATGAAGATTTATTTGAGACTGAGTTTCGACAGTACAAAAGAACTTATTACATGACAAAAATGGGAGTGGAGGTTGTGTCAGAGTGAGTATATGCAACTCTTAAATAGTACATATCAGTCTCACCCAGAACACTTGTCCCCTTGTATAACCTTTAGTGCTATGAGCTTTGTTATCTTTTGAGCTACAGTTATTTTATCACCACCCAAACTAGGTTCATACAGATGACAAGTAGAAGCAATATTATGCCTAGTGTAAAATAAAACATGTTTGTTGTATTTTTATTTCTTTAGAGGCCAAATAAGATGGTATTTGTACCACAGATATATATTTATCAATATGGGTTTAAAAAAAAAAAAAAACTGTCTCTGTAACCTGTTTCAACAAGCGTGGCTCTTCTGACAGCTGGAAATATGACCGTTTGAAATCTGGTTGGCAGTGGTGGCAACAGTGACGGGTTTTATTTAACACATAATCTTCCTTCATTCCCTTTCTTCCCTCACTTCCCTTTCCCTCTTTCCTTACTTCCCTTTTCCCTTCTCTCATTTGAAACTCCAACTCTCTTCTTTCACTGCTGAAGACCCCTATTTTGTTTTCTTGTTCTTTTTCTTCAATTTTTTTTTTTTTTATACAATACCCCCTAAACATATCATTTTCACTGCAGTCTTCTAGCAGATCTGGTAGAATTAGGGTCCTTCCTCAGCTGTGATGGGAGTCCACTTTCCTTCTGGACTGAACAGTGCTCAGGTAATGCCATGTGAGCACCACTTCGTCCTGGAGTACTGTAAGCCCAGACTACATGATGATCTACCCCAAGGGAGTGTTTCAGTGACAAGCAGGGCTGCCAATGGATAGAAATATGCTGTCATTCAACCTAAAAAAGGGACAGCAGTGTTGGAGAAAACTGGGTTTGGCCTTGGAGTGTAAAGGGAATATGTAGAGTTTGGCATTTTTTTGATACTTTAAAAAATAATAAAAGAATAGAAGAAAAAATAATAAAGAATAATTCATAAACTTTAATGTGTCCTCACTGCAGTGACTTCCACCCTTATCAAACTGCTCAGTATGAGGTTGTATCAAGACAAGGGGAGCTGAAAAGCAAGCTTAATGTTCTTAGCTTTGTGTTTTATCTAATCCATTGTGTTGGGGATCCCTTTGCCATTTATTAAGTATTTATTTTTCAGGTAAAAGTTGTACATACAATTTCTGCCTCCCACCCATTCCAGCACTGTTGCCTCCATTAGACTCGCCCATTCATTTTTGGTGCCAAGCTCCATGGTTCCTTCCTTTTTACTTATGCAGTGGTGTAGGGGCCAGAGGATGGGACCAGAGCAGTTGGAGCAAAATCTGGGTGCTCTTTCTGGAGTTGCCTTATGCCGCGTACACACGATCGGACATTCCGACAACAAAACCGTGGATTTTTTTTTACGACGGAATGTTGGCTCAAACTTGTGTTGCATACTTACTGCCACACAAATGTTGTTGGAAATTCCGAAAATCAGGAACGCGGTCATGTACAACACTACGTCAAGCCGAGAAAAATGAAGTTCAATGATTCAGAGCATGCGTCAAATTGATTTAGAGCATGCATAGGATTTTTGTGCGTCGAAATTGCATACAGACGATCGGAATTTCCGACAAGAGCGAAGTCCGATGGAGCATACACACGGTCAGAATATCCGACCAAAAGCTCACATCGAACATTTGTTGTCGGAAATTCTGATTGTGTGTACGCGGCATTAGTGTATTTACAATGGCTCCCTGCAGTATTGCACTGGACTATCGCTAGTGATGAACTGGCTGGCTATTGATGCTGACTGTCGCCTTCCCGGGCAAGTGCTGGTCTTCATTTTTTCTCAGTTATTTGTGCAGTTTGTCTGCTGTGCTCTTCTTCCTCCTTCATCACTCTTCTAATTCAACTCTTTCCCCATTATACATGGCATTGGTCAGTTTATCCAGGTAGTATGCCTGTTCAGTGGTTCCCCTGGGACCCTCTGTGCTGTTGTTTTTGTGCTTTTTCATTATTTGAATGCAAGAATTGAAACCTATGGACATACAGAGATTCATAAGTCTGAAATTAATATTTTTTTTATTACTCTACTTTAGTGAGTTTCTGGCCGACCAAGCTGAATGTTATGTCCAGGCTATACAGTGGATTTTGCACTATTACTACCATGGGGTCCAATCCTGGAGCTGGTGAGTGGAAAAAGTTTTATTCGGAGTGATTCAGCTTTTACATTCATGTATGTGTCTAGTACTCATAGGGAAAAAGCCCTAGTGTAGTCTCCATGGATATGTAGTATATTGGAATGTAGAGCTCTCTGGTCTGCTCATCTCATTGATGGAAGCACGCAGACATGAAGAGATTAACTCTCATTGTCTCTGCTCTGCCCTTATATTATGGAAGGGCTTATTCACTCTCTCTCAGAATATTCTATGCAGAGTATTTCACTGAAGTGAAAGGCGATTATGTTTTTGCATATTATGAAAATGCAATGAGCCGGTTCTGCCAGGATGGGTTTTAATAATGAAGTAACGTTCAGTGTTTTCACTGTTGCGTCTCTGAAGTGCTTAGATTTAACTGAAATAAAATTTCTTATGCTCTCTACTTATTGCAGAGCTATAACTTTTTACTTAACAAAGAAAAATGGCCACTCACATTTCTAACATCTCCTCCTAACAATGCTAGTTGCCTGGTTGTCATGCTGTTCATGAGTCTTTAGTATTCTGACGTTCAACAAGTGTGTAGGTCTGGAGTTCGGACTACTCTCACTTTGGTTGTCGCTTCCTTGTTCTGGGTCAGTGAAACCAGAGGGAGCCAGGTAACTAGCATTTTTTTTTTAAACCTGTTGGCTATGACAACTTCCACAGATCTCTCTGTAGAGGATGTTTTACTCCGTAAAGGTAGGTAGCAGCTGTTGAAAAAAAATGCTGTAGTATATATTTTGTACAGTGTATAGAAAGTTTTATGTGCAACGAGTGGGGGGGGGGGGGGGGGAATCATACGTTGCTGTGCTGTTATTTTGGTTCCAGTACTTTGGAAAGGACACCATTATCGGCTCTAAATGTTTAGCGCCAAAAAGCATCAAGCGCACACCCTGATCCCTAAATTTGGCTTGATTCGAGGAGGTAAAGGGTTTTTATTTAAAGAGGAACTGCAGTCTGCTCACATAATTTGCAGTTAATGTATAATAATGTGCGCAGTGAAATGTAATGTGTTGCGCAATTGCCATTTTTTTTTTACATAGGCACCCCAAGTCATAGGTTTATGTATGTGGGGAGGGTTTTAAACTTTTGAGCACAAATGTATTTGTTTACTCTGACTGTTGTTTTTTCCTCTTTCAAGGTATTACCCCTACCATTATGCACCATACTTATCTGATATTCAGAATATCAGTCACTTGAAACTGAAGTTTGATTTTGCAAAACCTTTCATGCCATTTGAACAGCTACTCGCTGTCTTACCTGCTGCTAGTAAAGATTTGCTGCCTCAGGCCTATCAGGTAACTGTTTTAAAAAAAAAATGGATTAAAAAAAACTGTCCACTGTCAACCCTAGTCTTGAGGTTTTTTTTAGTTTTTTTTTTTTTAACAAATGCATTTTTCCACAGAGCCTAATGATTGGTGAAGACTCTCCCATAATAGATTACTATCCCCAAGATTTTAAAACTGACCTCAATGGAAAACAACAGGAGTGGGAAGCGGTGGTATTGATTCCATTTATTGATGAGGTAAGTGTTTCTTAGGCATGTATTTTATCTCTATTGTGTGTGGATAGGATAGATATGTGTAGATAGATAGTTCAGAAGTGCAGAAAATGATGTCCGCGAATGCTCCCTGTGACATCCCCACTTACACGCATATATATATATAGATATGACTTGTGTCGCAATTGTATAGGCTATATTATAATTAAATGTTAAATAAAAAATTGCTTTCCATTTCTATCTGCAGTGCTGTAATTTTTTGTATTATCCAATGCAATATGGCAACCTGGAGACATTCTTTATGCAGCTGTTGTATAGAACTGCCCCAGAAACTTAATTTCCTACTTGCATGAATGAATGGCTCTCTGGTTTTTCCAGAAGTCCGCACTAAGATACAACACAACAAAACAACAAAAAAAGTCTGGCGCCAAATGACAGGATTCTATGTGATGAATTGGAAATGGACTACAAGGTGTAGAAAGTCCTGCCCCACCACAATAAGCAGCTATATGGTGAACACATCAGGAGTGATGTGATGGGAAACAAGTGCAAACAAGGAGACCATATATGAAGTGCTGAAATGAATAAGGGCATCAGTATCAAGGCAATGAATTGTAAAATGTCAATTTTATTGCCATTAAAACATTAAAAAATAACACAACATTCCTCCGTTGCCAGGATAGGAAATTAGCAGTCAACCAGCATATCTCTGCAGTTGGGGTGGAACAATACCAGTCCGATAACTAGGCAGTGGATAATACCTTTTAGCAGCATGCAGGATGCCAGATGACAGGAAGGCGAGCTGCAAAGGATGAAAGGAGGGGGAGAAAATCATCCAGATGGAGGTGGTGGGGTGACCCAATGGAGCGGATGACAGCCCAAAGCTACCGTGGATGGATCCCCGATGCACAGTACGGGTGCGCTCCCGTGTAAGCTGAGGCTTCCTGGGCGTGATGTCAAAACGCTACCAGGAAGTAAAAGCTGAAACGAGGCTTGGAGCCGAGGATGGCAATAGGCTTGCGCCGACCAATGTGGGAGCTCCACTGGAAGCTAGGACTGACAACTGCAAGGGACAGCTTAGCTGAGAATGGTTGGACGGAGGAAGGTGGAAGAAATGTAGTTCAGAACACAGTCATGACTACGCGTGTCGGGGCGTGGCCTTTCATCAGGTCATGTGACTATGTCAGCCGACAGGATATTTATAGGGAACCATGCATAAGGGTGACGATATTCTTAAAGTGAACCCAAAGACTTTCATCCAGTGCAGCAGACCCATATTTAAAAAAAAGGAAATGACATAAGCTCCCCATCCAGAGGGATGAAACTTATTATAAATGGATTATATTATAATAAATATAAATACAATCGTAATAGAAACAATAATAATACAAAAACCAAAGGGGGGGGGGGGGGGATACAAAGAAAACAGACTGGTCAAAAAACGAAGTCGGATAGGAATGTTGTTAATAAGCTTATAAATGCTAATGATAAGGACAAAAAACAAAAAAGACAGGAAATACAGCTAATAACAGCTCATAACTAGAGAGGTGAACACTATAAAGATTTTCAACCTTTCCACTCACCAACTTAATACAGCTGAACTATCCTTACTAGAGAAAGGGTTAGGCTTCTCACCTACCATAGGCCCAAACAAGTTTGGTTTATTTAAAGATCTTAATAGGTCTATTAGAAACTTGACCGTGAAAAGATTTTATGGGAAAGAACAAATGGCTTTCTCAAATAGTACGGCCCCTGAGGCCTCGGTTACCAACTCTAACACCTTTGATGAAAAGATTGAACAAGAAGCTTTAGCTGCCCTTATGGAATTATGGGATGATGGGTTGCCCAACCACATCCCCCTCGAGGGTTATTGTGCCCCTGAGGTGGTCCATACAGGCTTTAGACCCAAATCTACCTATTTTCCTTCAGCATGAGAGACCTATTATCAAGCCACGTATAGAGATCTTTTGAACTTATGCCATGATAAATCACCCAGCCGCCCCAATTTGTCCAGCGCTGAACATAAGCCCCTGAATGCACTAAAGAATGACCATTCATTGGTCATTAAACAAGCAGATAAAGGCGGTAGCCTTGTTATCCAAGATATTATTGACTATGAAAGCTCCATTGGGTCACCCCACCACCTCCATCTGGATGATTTTCTCCCCCTCCTTGCCACCGTGAGCAGAGCACAGCGCCAACGTGCGTTTCATCCTTTTGCAGCACGCCTTCCTGTCATCTGGCGTCCTGCATGCTGCTAAAAGGTATTATCCACTGCCTAGTTATCTGACTGGTATTGTTCCACCCCAACTGCAGAGATATGCTGGTTGACTGCTAATTTCCTATCCTGGCAACGGAGAAATGTTGTGTTATTTTTTTATGTTTTCATGGCAATAAAATTGACATTTTACTATTCATTGCCTTGATACTGATGCCCTTATTCATTTCAGCGCTTCATATATGGTCTCCTTGTTTGCACGCACTAAGATACAAGTAGATTTTTAGACAGCCTTTTCAATAGGAATTACTGTACAGTAAGTCCCCTACATACGAAACTTCGAGTTGCAAACTTTCAATAATGCGAACTGTGTCTGCACAGGGGGACCCACCGCCAGATGACACTGATCAGTGCTTGCAGCCTCTGGGGCAGATCCTCAAAGAAATTACGCGGTGTATCTGTTGATACGCCGCGTAATTTCAAATTTTGCGCGTCGTATCTTTGTTTTGGTATCCCCAAAACAAGATGCGACGGCATCTGTGTTAGATCCGTAAGGCGTACGTCTTCGTACGCCGTCGGGTCTTAGATGCAATTTTTCGGGTTCCGCTAGGTTGCGTTCCCGTAGTAATCCGCGTTGAGTATGCAAATTAGCTATTTCCGACGATCCACAAACGTACGACCGGCCGTCGCATTTTTTTACGTCGTTTCCGTTCGTCTTTTTCCGGCGTATAGTTAAAGCTGCTATATGGTGGCGTACTCAATGTTAAGTATGGCCGTCGTTCCCGCGTCTAATTTTGAAAATTTTACGTTGTTTGCGTAAGTCGTCCGTGAATGGGGCTGGCCGCCATTTACGTTCACGTTGAAAATAATGACGTCCTTGCGACGTCATTTGGAGCAATGCACCCTGGGAGTTTTTATGGACGGCGCATGCGCAGTTCGTTCGGTGCGGGGACGCGCTTCATTTAAATGAAACACGCCCCAATTTGAATTCCGCCGCGAGAGATACACTACGCCGCCGTAACTTGCGGCGCAAATTCGTTGAGGATTCAAACCAAAGCCAAGTAAGTTACAGCGGCGTAGCGTATCTTACATATGCGCCGGGCGCAGCGTATGTATGTGGATCTGCCCCTTTGTCTACAAGCACTGATCTTTGTTGGACTTACGAACAAGCTCCCGGAACTGAACTCGTTCCTAAGTACGGCACTTACTTTATATTTTTTGGTGAGATACTCCTTAAGGCAGGGATCTCAAACTGGCAGACCTTCAGCTGTTGAGAAACTACAAGTCCCATAAAGCAGTGCAGGGCTGACAGATACAAGCATGACTCCCACAGGCAGAGGCATGATGGGTAGTTTCGCAACCAGTTTGGGACCCCTGCCTTAAGGGTAATTTACTTCTAAAGGTATGCAGGCACTGCAGCTTTCCACATTAGAATGTTGAAAATGCTTAAACATACAGCTTTTTCTTAAGAACAGAAACACGTTGCATTCTGCTACAAAGTTTGTGTCTTTATCTTACTTGCCCACTGGTTTTAGTTCAAGATTTACGATTGTAAATCATTAACTATAAAGTGTTTTATAGAGAAATCTAGCAACCTTTGAGAAAAAAAATGTATTTAACCATGAACTGAGATTTTCTCTTTGTTGATCAGTACAGTTTACTGGGCTTCATGTATTCTTGCTTTCATATTCCTGCCATCATTTTCTAGCACAGATATACATTTTCTAGTGCTGATTTAAATCTGCTTACTTTTATGGAGCAGCAAAGGCAGATCTTTTTTAGACATTTTGGTAATCAAGGCTTGTTGATATATAAATCCACAAAGACTTTTATAGGTTTAAACAGATACAGAAGGGCCATGTGGGCCACATCAAACATAACCGCATGTACAAGGCATATACAACTGCAGTGTCAAGTATTTAGAACATGTCCAACAAAACTAGCAATAGTTACACAAAGTAATGAACAATGTGTCGTGAGACAAATTCCTGATGCTACAGGAGGGTTGTTAATCTTGAAGAGGAATAGCTCATGGGCGAAGTTGATAGTGAATGTCAGTCAGGAGAGAGTCTACTGCATGTTGGGGAGCTGACCGCTAAGGGGGTTACAAGCGGGGCTGTGCTAAAGTCAAGAGAAGGAGATGTGAAAAACGAAGATGGGGGGGGGGGGAGATAAAAGGGAGAAGAAGGAGCATTAAAAGAGAGGGAAAGGAGAATAACAAAAAGTGTGTGTTGAGGGGGGGTTTAAGCTAGCTTTAGGTGGCGTCTGAGAGGGCAGGCCGGGGTGGAAAGGTAAGGGGTAGATGGAGGATTTCCCCTGTGGGGTATAGTTATCCATCCCCTCCAACTTCCCCCCCTTGCGCCTGCCACCTGTAGGGAATTTGGTGGCTACCTAAACTTGACTGCCGTTAGTATAAGGGCTAGGGGGGGTATGCCCAAGTGGAAATTATCTCAAAGAAACATAGCTTTAAAGAGAGTTACCCATAAGTTAGGCGTATTTCGTTGTAGTTTGGAAGTAAGGCCAGCAAGACCAGATCTTTGTGAATTTTAAGAGGTTGTCATGTGATAAAGAAATCGGTTCTTCTATCTCTGCTATTTTGTGACGTCTAGAAAACCATTCCTGGATGGTCGGGGCTTGAGTGGAGCCCCAAAGCACTGACATGTAGAGCTTGGCTGCATTCGCCATGTGCATTGCCAGGGAATTAAGGCACAATCTCCTGCGGAGAGAAATGTGATGCAGAAGAAACTGGGCTGGAGTGAAGTCTAACATGTATACAGTGACTGAGGAGGTTATATGGTAGTTTGGTCCAGGGAGGTTGAAGGGTTGGATAGACCCTCTAGATATTGGCATACCTAGTTCTGAGCCACCTCTCCAGCATAAGTTGGACATGGAAGATGAGAATTGTGGATCCACACCCGGGGTTCTTTACCAGCGCAATTGTATCTTGCAGCCATTTTCCTGGACCGTTATGTTCACTGAGCCTTTATGGATGGATGGAAGTATGGATGCATTCCCAGTCCTCCTCAAATATGTCTAAAATCAAGTCTTTTTTCCAGGATAGGCGTGCATTTCCAGCTTTCATTGACTGATCACTAAATGAGGGTGCGCATATGTAGTTGAAAAACAAAATGTTGCAATTGGACATAGGTCCAGAAAGGAAACAATTTTCTTTGCATTAGGGAGGCCAGTGATGAGAAAAAAACGTTTGACCAATATCTGCTGGTGGGGCCAGATACCCGAAAGAAACTGTCTAGACATAAAGCTTAATATTTATTATACCTTTTGTAAAGCATACTGTATGTTTTAATCATCCTCTCCTGCAGACTCGCCTGCTAGAAGCCATGGAGGCCTGTAATAAGCAGCTGACTGAGGAAGAGAAGAATCGCAATAGACACAGCGAATGCTTCATGTACTGGTTTGAAAAGCAAGATGGCTTCAAATACAGCTCTCCCTGGCCAGAGAAATTTCAGAGCATCGAGTGCTGCCGGGCAAGGTAAAACTGAACTCATTATACAGTTGTGATTGAGAAGAACATTTATAAAGGTAAAGATGTACAATGCACCCGACAGTACAGACTTTTAGAGTCTTGTAAGGTGGACAAAAAGTTCCTCTAATTGTTGTGCATTTCACAGCTTCCTTCTTAAAAACCGAGGTTTTGATTGTCTTTTTTATCACAAATGAATAAACCCATGGGTTTTATTTATAGGAATATGTTTCAGGAATTGTGGGAATCGAATGTGGGAATTGTGATGAAACTTTGCAGATGTAAATCTGTTTTTGTTTTATGAAGACAATTTTATGTTGTGAGCTGAGAGTGTTTCCTTCTACTAGTGTATTTGTGTTGCCATTATCCTAAAATGTTATCTTACCTACGCTATATTGCTGAAAGTTTGTGGAGACCTGACTATTACACCTGCTAAGTCTTCAGTGTAGTATGTAGACTTTGGTTCAGATGTTTCACGTGAAGCATAGTCTTATTGCTACGACATACAAAGACCTTTTAGACACTTGAACACTTCCAACCTTGTAGGTATAGTTTAGAGAAGGGTCTTTTCTGTTCCAGCATTACTATGCCCTGGTCACAAAATTTGTGAACCAGTTTGGTTGGAGGAACTTCTGTGTCTTTTAATAGAGTTCTGTAATGTTTTATATTCCTATTGCACACGTTCCTGGTATAAGCTGGATACTTGTTCAAGTCACAAGGTAGATATTTGCCAGCACACAAAGGATCGGCATCCAAACAGGTAGTTTATTGCATGATCGCAACACAAGAAAAATGCAACGTTTCGGAGTCATGTGTCTGACGAAGGGGGTCCTGCATGACTCAGAAACGTTGCACTTTTCTTGTGTTGTTATCATGCAATAAACTACCAGTTTGGGTGTCAATCTGTGCTGATCCTTGGTGTGCTGGCAAAATATCTACCTTTAAGAGAGTCCTGACTCCAGCCCTATTAAATTAGATATACTAGAACACCAATTATGAGTCCGCTCTTCTCATTCAATATCAGTCCTTCACCTCAAATGTTCTTTTGGTTGAATGTCCACACTAACACACCACAACATCTTTGTTATGGACTAGGATGTTCAGCAAGCTTATATATGCGCAATGATCTGGTGTCTGAAAACGTTGGTCATTTAGTGGTGTTGTTATCTTGTTCCTCTTTTCTTGGCAGGAGTAAGAGTATTTCACTGGATGCATGGCACGTGGATATGGTTGATAACAAAATCACGAACGTGAACAAAAGCGCACTGTATTTTTGTGGCTTCCCAACTCTAAAGCACATCAAACACACGGTAAGTTGTCCTAACAAAATGGGCATTGTATTTGTCATGGTTTAGCCATTGTACAGCTAGACTAATCATCTTATTCCACGTATGTTAATGGGTGACTTGTAATAATGCTTTATTAGATGATGTTCATCTCCAGGCTTTTTCTTTACTCGTTATTTAGCAGGGGTGTTACTTGTGCAATTTCTACATTTAGCCTTGATTATGAAAAATCCGTTAACGGCAAGTTATGAATTTTATTTTTTTCAGTTCTCTCTGAAAAAAACAGGAGTGCAGGTTTTCCAGCAGTCTAGTAGAGGAGAAAATATGATATTGGAGATAGTGGTTGATGAAGACTCTAATAATATTGTAAGTATGTTTTGGTGTATATTAATCCAATCTAGTAGTTTGTTTTATTTTATTTTGATATGCAAAGTTACATTTATTTTTCCATGTGTCTTTTTTTTTTCTTTTTCTTTAGAACGTGGAATCTGTGGCTTCAGCAGTTCTTGGGAAATCTGTATTTGTCAACTGGCCCCACCTTGAAGAAGCACGCGTTGTTGCAGTGTCGGATGGAGATGTGAAGTATGTAAATATATTGCATTCAACAGCATAAGTATTTTTTCTGTCTGTTTGCAGTAGCAATTGTATAAGGCTAGGTTCACATCTGCACCTGTTTCCACAGGCGCAAACCACCCGCACAAAAAAATGCAGATGTGTGCGGGTGCCATTAATCCTATTGGCACTCGGTACACACTGGAAATCGCTCCCGCACTGAAAACCGCACTTGCGGTTAACGTGCGGGCTGCAATTCCAACAATGGAGCAGGAACCTTTTCCCTGCATTTCAGGAGGCTTGACAGCCCATTCAAATGGGCTGCGTGCCCATGCAAAATGTGGCTTGCAGAGCTGCATCAGTGTGAACCAGGCCTTATTCGAGTATAAATGATCTGTATCAATTGCTTATTATTTGTTAAACTATTACAGGCAGTCCTCGGGTTACAAATAAGATAGGGAATGTAGGTTTGTTAAGTTGAATCTGTTTGTAAGTCGAAACAGGTAAATTTTTTAAGTGTAGCTCCAGCCAAAAATTATATTTTTAAGCTTTTTGGATAGCATAGGGAAGGGTTAACACCCTGTAATGTTTGTTTTGCTGTCTGTGCCCCTGTTCAGAAGATTTCACCTCACTTTCAGTCCCAATGACAATTGGATTTTGAAAATTTGGGGTTGTTAAGGAAACATCGACTAGTGATAAAGCATCAGTGGAGACACCTTTTTCCCATAATAATTCTTACAGGAGAGAATTTCCCTTCCTAGGGGTAGATTTCCTCTTGCTTCCTGTCGTCTCCCTCCATTTGTAAGTCGGATGTTTGTAAGTAGGAGTTGTTTGTAAGTCGAATGTTTGTAAGTAGGGGACCGCCTGTAAACAGTTTAGCAAAGTTTTTCTAGAATTCCCCTGCCTCGTCAGTGGCAAAGAAAATGCATCTAAGAATTGTGGTTAGGTAGAGGATAGAAACGTGGTTGTTGCAGTGGTTTTAAATAAAGCAGCCTGTGGGCAATTGGTACCTTGTATAGTGTCCTTCATTTCTTAAAGGAGGCAGATCCAGGTGAACGCACTAGCCAATAGGAAGGTTCAGGGGACAAGATGGATTAGGCCACAGGCCGAATAAGGAATCTGTGTGGTTGATAACAGCATAATAGAACACCCTTGGGTTTTGGGGCTTTCATGATGGTCTAAAGATGCAGGTAGATATGTGAAGTTGCCTGCTTTAAAAATCTGAAAGTATTTGATAAGCACAAGGCAAAGGGTCTGCTTTAACATAGAAGAAGACTTTGACGCAAACAAAATATCTTGGCGCAGGAGGAGCCAATATCATATACAACCCCCAGCAGCACAATGCCCAGATGGGCAGGTTAAACATATAATCTAAAAAAACAGTACTTGGTGAAATGTCTCAATATTCAATCAAATTCCAAATATATCAATTGAATATACTGTATAATAAAATATTTTCTCATGGCATCCTCACCAGATGGGTAGACCCTTACTGGAACTGGGTCGAGTAAAGCTTGCAATGTCAAACCTGGCAATGGGGTTGATTTACGAAAGAAAAATATACTGTGCACTTGGAAGTGCAGCTGCTCAAGATCAGAGGGGAAGCTCTGCTGATTTCTATAATCCAGTCATGTGCAAGCAAATTTTTTTATTTTTTTCCTTGTGTGCGATTGAGTATTCTTTGCAACGTGAAGCATTGCCTCTTTTACTAAGCACTGGAGCAAGTGCATTTGCTATGTACAGTATATTTGCCTTTAGTAAATCAACCCCAATGTGTCTTGTTTAGATTTCATCCGCTTCCTCTCTTTGTTGTATTCTCGCCACATTCAGGTGCCATGTCTCATAAACAAAACCTTTTATAGTGTAGTATGCTATGAGTGACAATATCCCCACTTCATCTCAGTTTTGCTCACATTAATGCGACTAAAATATGCCTAAAATCCGTGCTCTTCCATGCAAGCCACTTTCCCCTTTGTTAATCTACCTTACCCAATAATTTAACTTTTGCGTGTCTCGTAAATCACTCCTCCTAAATCTTGCTTCAACTGTCCTTGTTATAATGAATAGTTCCCCCAAAATGTCAACATTTCTTAGTGTAGTATTTCTTTAAAAAAATATTTGTCAAAAATTGTTATTTAAAAAATGTGAGCAGAATATTTTTTTGGTAAATAATTAGACTATAATAAGAGAAGACTTTGGACTTTTACCTAATTTCTATTTCTTGTTTCTCAGCACAGTCCTCGGGTACCCCTAACGGGCTGTGTATTCCACGCCTTTTCATATAATTGCAGATGATTCCATGTCCCTGCTTCTTTTAAAGTGATACTAAAGTCACCTTTTTTTTTCTTTAAAAATAACAAACATGTTTTTCTTATCTACTGCAGTGGTTTTGCATGGAGCAGCCTGGATCCTCCTGTTCTTGCGTCCCTCGTTGGCGCTCCTGGCCTCTCCCTCCTGTTGAGTGCCCCCACAGCAAGCGGCTTTCTATGGGGGCACCTAAGCCGCAGTTCTATGTGTCCATTCAGACACAGAGCTGGCATTCGGCCCCACCCCCCCTCTCTCCTCATTGACTAACTTTCTTTGATTGACAGCAGCGGAAGCCAATAGCACCGCTGCTGTGTGTCAGCCGATTGGGAGGGATAGACCCAGGCGGCCGAGGCACTGGTGCACATCGCTGAATCGAGATGTGGCTCAGGTAAGTATTACAGGGGCCGTTGCACACAGATAAAAAACTTTCTTCCTTTACAACCACTTTAAACTGTAAGTGCTTCTGGAAAACATGACTTGTTATTGCTCTCCAAAGAAGAATTTGCAAAATACTGACCTAAAATTAGAAAACAGATTCAGGAAAGCTGGCTCTGGTTTAGATTTGTCTTAAAGGAGTACTCCAGAGCAATTTTTTTTTTAAAAATTAGCAACATCTTTAAAAAGTATATAAGAATGTAATTCACCTTCAGTGTCATATCTGCAGCAATCCCCGACTTTTCAGAAACCGGAAGTTCGGCCAGTCATTCCTGGCTATGAATTTCGTACCCCAGCTTGGTAACGAAACGTCATCTTTCTGCATCCTTCCCCCCGTCTGCTCCTGCCTCCTGTGTCCGCCCCTGGCTCCTGTGGGTCACTCCCACACTTTGAATATTCATTTCTCATTTGTTTGCACAGCCCTGATTCGCTGGGCTGTGCAAACTAGGGGGCGGGGGCGGTGGTGGGAGCGATCCACCTCGGATGTCAGTGACAGGCAGCCAGGGCTGGGCGGCTAGTTATTTTATTCCTGCACTGTCCAAAGAGCACCGTTATGTGATGCATGTGTTATGTGTGACGCAGCGCCGACACGACCCCCCCTCCCCCCCGCACGGCTGTCCGCTCTGACCAGGGCCGGCCTTTGCGGTGTGCGAGCTGTGCAGGGCAACATAGGGCGCCGTGCGGCCATCACAGATCGCAGCAAGCTCTGCCACCAGCACAGCGCCCGGCCACGAGTTGGACAGATCAGCAAGGAGATCGGAGCTTGAGAGCTCCAGAGAGAGAGAGAGAGATGAGCTGGGCGTATCACAGCCAGCTCTGACATCTCTCCCCTCCCCTTGCTTGCCCACACAGCCAGTTAGAGGAGAGGAGCTGCTTTTACTCCTCCCCTCCTCTCTTCCTCTCCTTGTGTCTGCCCCGCCCACTCTCCCCGGCATACAGAGGATGTGGGCGGGAGTTTTTAAGCACAGCAAACAGAAGGGAAACATAGAGGAGTGTGATATCCATCCAGTCCCTCCTGCCAAGTGAGTACTGTACCCTGATGTAGGGGTGGCCTTCATTCCCTTCTCTCTCTCCCTATTATCTATCTTTCTTTGTCTGTCTGTCTATCTATCTATCTTCCCTTTGTTTCTTTCTATCTATCTTTCTTCCTTCTATCTATCTATCTTTTTATCTATCTATCTATCTATCTATCTATCTATCTATCTATCTATCTTTTTATCTATCTTTCTTTCCATCTATCTATCTATCTATCTATCTATCTATCTATCTATCTATCTATCTATCTATCTTTTTATCTATCTTTCTTTCCATCTATCTATCTATCTTTTTATCTATCTATCTATCTATCTATCTATCTATCTATCTGTCTATCTTTCTATCGGTCTATCTATCTATCTATCTTTTTATCTATCTATCTATTATCTATCTATCCATCCATCCATCTATCTATCTATCTATCATTTTTTCTTTCTCTCTCCCTTTATCTATCTATTTTTTATTTCTTTCTTTCTTCCTTCATCCTCCCTTTCTTTCTTTCTTTCTTTCTTTCTTTCTTTCTTTCTTTCTCCTCCCTTTCTTTCTCTTCCCTTTCTTTCTTTCTCTTCCCTTTCTTTCTTTCTTTCTCTTCCCTTTCTTTCTTTCTTTCTCCTCCCTTTCTTTCTTTCTTTCTCCTCCCTTTCTTTCTTTCTTTCTCCTCCCTTTCTTTCTTTCTTTCTTTCTCCTCCCTTTCTTTCTCCTCCCTTTCTTTCTTTCTTTCTTTCTTTCTTTCTTTCTCCTCCCTTTCTTTCTTTCTCCTCCCTTTCTTTCTTTCTCCTCCCTTTCTTTCTTTCTCCTCCCTTTCTTTCTTTCTCCTCCCTTTCTTTCTCCTCCCTTTCTTTCTTTCTCCTCCCTTTCTTTCTTTCTCCTCCCTTTTCTTTCTTTCTTTCTTTCTCCTCCCTTTCTTTCTTTCTTTCTTTCTACTCCCTTTCTTTCTTTCTCCTCCCTTTCTTTCTCCTCCCTCTCTTTCTTTCTTTCGTTCTCCGCCCTTTCTTTGTTTCTTTCTACTCCCTTTCTTTCTTTCTCCTCCCTTTCTTTCTCCTCCCTTTCTTTCTTTCTTTCTTTCTTTCTTTCTTTCTTTCTTTCTTTCTTTCTTTCTTTCTTTCTTTCTCTATCTTTCTATCCCCTCCCTCTCTTTCTCCTCCCTTTCTCCTCCCTTTCTTTCTTTCTCCTCCCTTTCTTTCTTTCTTTCTTTCTTTCTTTCTTTCTCCTCCCTTTCTTTCTTTCTTTCTTTCTTTCTTTCTTTCTTTCTTTCTCCTCCCTTTCTTTCTTTCTCATCCCTTTCTTTCTTTCTCCTCCCTTTCTTTCTTTCTCATCCCTTTCTTTCTTTCTCATCCCTTTCTTTCTATCTCCTCCCTTTCTTTCTCCTCCATTTCTTTTTTTCTTTCTCCTCCCTTTCTCCTCCCTTTCTTTCTTTCTTTCTTTCTTTCTTTCTTTCTTTCTTTCTCCTCCCTTTCTTTCTTTCTTTCTTTCTTTCTTTCTCCTCCCTTTCTTTCTTTCTCCTCCCTTTCTTTCTTTCTCTCTCATCCCTTTCTTTCTTTCTCATCCCTTTCTTTCTATCTCCTCCCTTTCTTTCTCCTCCATTTCTTTTTTTCTTTCTCCTCCCTTTCTTTCTTTCTTTCTTTCTTTCTTTCTTTCTTTCTTTCTTTCTTTCTTTCTTTCTTTCTTTCTTTCTTTCTTTCTTTCTTTCTTTCTTTCTTTCTTTCTTTCTCCTCCCTTTCTTTCTTTCTTTCTTTCTTTCTTTCTTTCTTTCTTTCTTTCTTTCTTTCTTTCTTTCTTTCTCCTCCCTTTCTTTCTTTCTTTCTCCATTTCTTTCTTTCTTTCTTTCTTTCTTTCTCCATTTCTTTCTTTCTTTCTTTCTTTCTTTCTTTCTTTCTTTCTTTCTTTCTTTCTTTCTCCTCCCTTTCTTTCTTTCTTTCTCCATTTCTTTCTTTCTTTCTTTCTTTCTCCATTTCTTTCTTTCTTTCTCCTCCCTCTCTTTCTTTCTTTCGTTCTCCGCCCTTTCTTTGTTTCTTTCTACTCCCTTTCTTTCTATCCCCTCCCTCTCTTTCTCCTCCCTTTCTTTCTTTCTCCTCCCTTTCTTTCTTTCTCCTCCCTTTCTTTCTTTCTCCTCCCTTTCTTTCTTTCTTTCTTTCTTTCTCCTCCTTTCTTCTTTCTTTCTTTCTTTCTTTCTCCTTTCTTTCTTTCTCATCCCTTTCTTTCTATCTCCTCCCTTTCTTTCTCCTCCATTTCTTTTTTTCTTTCTCCTCCCTTTCTTTCTTTCTTTCTTTCTTTCTTTCTTTCTCCTTTCTTTCTTTCTCATCCCTTTCTTTCTATCTCCTCCCTTTCTTTCTCCTCCATTTCTTTTTTTCTTTCTCCTCCCTTTCTTTCTTTCTTTCTTTCTTTCTTTCTCCTCCCTTTCTTTCTTTCTTTCTTTCTTTCTTTCTCCTCCCTTTCTTTCTTTCTTTCTTTCTTTCTTTCTTTCTTTCTTTCTTTCTTTCTTTCTTTCTTTCTTTCTTTCTTTCTTTCTTTCTCTATCTTTCTATCCCCTCCCTCTCTTTCTCCTCCCTTTCTCCTCCCTTTCTTTCTCCTCCCTTTCTTTCTTTCTCCTCCCTTTCTTTCTTTCTTTCTTTCTTTCTTTCTTTCTTTCTCCTCCCTTTCTTTCTTTCTTTCTCCTCCCTTTCTTTCTCCTCCCTTTCTTTCTTTCTCCTCCCTTTCTTTCTTTCTCCTCCCTTTCTTTCTTTCTCTCTCATCCCTTTCTTTCTTTCTCATCCCTTTCTTTCTTTCTCATCCCTTTCTTTCTATCTCATCCCTTTCTTTCTTTCTCATCCCTTTCTTTCTATCTCCTCCCTTTCTTTCTCCTCCATTTCTTTTTTTCTTTCTCCTCCCTTTCTTTCTTTCTTTCTTTCTTTCTTTCTTTCTTTCTTTCTTTCTTTCTTTCTTTCTTTCTTTCTTTCTCCTCCCTTTCTTTCTTTCTCCTCCCTTTCTTTCTTTCTCCTCCCTTTCTTTCTTTCTCCTCCCTTTCTTTCTTTCTTTCTTTCTTTCTTTCTCCTCCCTTTCTTTCTTTCTCATCCCTTTCTTTCTTTCTCCTCCCTTTCTTTCTTTCTCATCCCTTTCTTTCTTTCTCATCCCTTTCTTTCTTTCTCCTCCCTTTCTTTCTTTCTCATCCCTTTCTTTCTTTCTCATCCCTTTCTTTCTATCTCCTCCCTTTCTTTCTCCTCCCATTTCTTTTTTTCTTTCTCCTCCCTTTCTCCTCCCTTTCTTTCTTTCTTTCTTTCTTTCTTTCTTTCTCCTCCCTTTCTTTCTTTCTTTCTTTCTTTCTTTCTTTCTTTCTTTCTTTCTCCTCCCTTTCTTTCTTTCTTTCTTTCTTTCTCCTCCCTTTCTTTCTTTCTTTCTTTCTTTCTTTCTTTCTTTCTTTCTTTCTTTCTTTCTTTCTCCTCCCTTTCTTTCTTTCTTTCTTTCTTTCTTTCTCCTCCCTTTCTTTCTCCTCCCTTTCTTTCTTTCTCCTCCCTTTCTTTCTTTCTTTCTTTCTTTCTCCTCCCTTTCTTTCTCCTCCCTTTCTTTCTTTCTCATCCCTTTCTTTCTTTCTCATCCCTTTCTTTCTTTCTCCTCCCTTTCTTTCTTTCTCCTCCCTTTCTTTCTTTCTCATCCCTTTCTTTCTATCTCCTCCCTTTCTTTCTCCTCCATTTCTTTTTTTCTTTCTCCTCCCTTTCTTTCTTTCTTTCTTTCTCCTCCCTTTCTTTCTTTCTCCTCCCTTTCTTTCTTTCTCCTCCCTTTCTTTCTATCTCCTCCCTTTCTTTCTATCTCCTCCCTTTCTTTCTATCTCCTCCCTTTCTTTCTATCTCCTCCCTTTCTTTCTATCTCCTCCCTTTCTTTCTATCTCCTCCCTTTCTTTCTATCTCCTCCCTTTCTTTCTATCTCCTCCCTTTCTTTCTTTCTCCTCCCTTTCTTTCTATCTCCTCCCTTTCTTTCTATCTCCTCCCTTTCTTTCTATCTCCTCCCTTTCTTTCTATCTCCTCCCTTTCTTTCTATCTCCTCCCTTTCTTTCTATCTCCTCCCTTTCTTTCTATCTCCTCCCTTTCTTTCTATCTCCTCCCTTTCTTTCTATCTCCTCCCTTTCTTTCTATCTCCTCCCTTTCTTTCTATCTCCTCCCTTTCTTTCTATCTCCTCCCTTTCTTTCTATCTCCTCCCTTTCTTTCTATCTCCTCCCTTTCTTTCTATCTCCTCCCTTTCTTTCTATCTCCTCCCTTTCTTTCTATCTCCTCCCTTTCTTTCTATCTCCTCCCTTTCTTTCTATCTCCTCCCTTTCTTTCTATCTCCTCCCTTTCTTTCTATCTCCTCCCTTTCTTTCTATCTCCTCCCTTTCTTTCTATCTCCTCCCTTTCTTTCTATCTCCTCCCTTTCTTTCTATCTCCTCCCTTTCTTTCTATCTCCTCCCTTTCTTTCTATCTCCTCCCTTTCTTTCTATCTCCTCCCTTTCTTTCTATCTCCTCCCTTTCTTTCTATCTCCTCCCTTTCTTTCTATCTCCTCCCTTTCTTTCTATCTCCTCCCTTTCTTTCTATCTCCTCCCTTTCTTTCTATCTCCTCCCTTTCTTTCTATCTCCTCCCTTTCTTTCTATCTCCTCCCTTTCTTTCTATCTCCTCCCTTTCTTTCTATCTCCTCCCTTTCTTTCTATCTCCTCCCTTTCTTTCTATCTCCTCCCTTTCTTTCTATCTCCTCCCTTTCTTTCTATCTCCTCCCTTTCTTTCTATCTCCTCCCTTTCTTTCTATCTCCTCCCTTTCTTTCTATCTCCTCCCTTTCTTTCTATCTCCTCCCTTTCTTTCTATCTCCTCCCTTTCTTTCTATCTCCTCCCTTTCTTTCTATCTCCTCCCTTTCTTTCTATCTCCTCCCTTTCTTTCTATCTCCTCCCTTTCTTTCTATCTCCTCCCTTTCTTTCTATCTCCTCCCTTTCTTTCTATCTCCTCCCTTTCTTTCTATCTCCTCCCTTTCTTTCTATCTCCTCCCTTTCTTTCTATCTCCTCCCTTTCTTTCTATCTCCTCCCTTTCTTTCTATCTCCTCCCTTTCTTTCTATCTCCTCCCTTTCTTTCTATCTCCTCCCTTTCTTTCTATCTCCTCCCTTTCTTTCTTTCTTTCTTTCTTTCTTTCTTTCTTTCTTTCTTTCTTTCTTTCTTTCTTTCTTTCTTTCTTTCTTTCTTTCTTTCTTTCTTTCTTTCTTTCTTTCTTTCTTTCTATTTTTTTTTAAATCTCTATCTATCTATCTATCTATCTATCTATCTATGAAGATGGGGGGGGGGGGGCGCCACAGGATTTGCTTGCACAGGGCGCCTGAACACCTAAGGCCGGCCCTGGCTCTGACATCCATTCATAAGATAGCCACCCTGCCGGTATTTTACTGGCTGGGCTCGGGTACAGGCGGATGGGATTGGTGCAGTGGCGAGTCACATGGGTGGAGAGTCACACCAAGCAGAAAGCATGGAGACTGTCCGGGGGGGGGGTGATCGGTGGCGGCGGACAGGGGCACGGGACAGGTCACGCCTGCCAGGGACAGCCCGATCTATTCCAAGGGGGGCAGATGACTGCTCATCATATGACATGTGTCACTGCCAAGATTTCCAGCACCGTGCGTGTGTGTGATGGGGGAGAAGGCTGCTGTCAGGTGTAGGGGAGCGTGGTGCACCATTGACAGAAAGCTGCCAGTGACTGTGTGTGTATGTGGGTGGCATGGCCCCTCTTTCACCACTCTCTCTCTGACACCCCCTCTCTCATCCCTCTCTCTCTCTCTCTCCCTAATCTCTCTCTCTCTCTCCCTAATCTCTCTCTCTCTCCCTAATCTCTCTCTCTCTCTCTCTCTATCTATCTCCCTGATCCCTCTCTCTCCCTGATCTCTCTCATCTCTCTCCCTGATCCCTCTCTCTCTCATCTCTCTCCCTGATCCCTCTCTCTCTCATCTCTCTCCCTGATCCCTCTCTCTCTCTTTCTCATCTCTCTCCCTGATCCCTCTCTCTCTCATCTCTCTCCCTGATCTCTCTCTCTCTCTCTCTCTCATCTCTCTCCCTGATCTCTCTCTCTCTCATCTCTCTCCCTGATCTCTCTCTCTCTCATCTCTCTCCCTGATCCCTCTCTCTCTCTCATCTCTCTCCCTGATCCCTCTCTCTCTCTCATCTCTCTCCCTGATCCCTCTCTCTCTCATCTCTCTCCCTGATCCCTCTCTCTCTCTCTCATCTCTCTCCCTGATCCCTCTCTCTCTCTCTCTCTCTCTCTCATCTCTCTCCCTGATCCCTCTCTCTCTCATCTCTCTCTCTCATCTCTCTCCCTGATCTCTCTCATCTCTCTCCCTGATCTCTCTCATCTCTCTCCCTGATCCCTCTCTCTCTCATCTCTCTCCCTGATCCCTCTCTCTCTCATCTCTCTCCCTGATCCCTCTCTCTCTCATCTCTCTCCCTGATCCCTCTCTCTCTCATCTCTCTCCCTGATCCCTCTCTCTCTCATCTCTCTCCCTGATCCCTCTCTCTCTCATCTCTCTCCCTGATCCCTCTCTCTCTCATCTCTCTCCCTGATCCCTCTCTCTCTCATCTCTCTCCCCGATCCCTCTCTCTCTCATCTCTCTCCCCGATCCCTCTCTCTCTCATCTCTCTCCCTGATCCCTCTCTCTCTCATCTCTCTCCCTGATCCCTCTCTCTCTCATCTCTCTCCCTGATCCCTCTCTCTCTCATCTCTCTCCCTGATCCCTCTCTCTCTCATCTCTCTCCCTGATCCCTCTCTCTCTCATCTCTCTCCCTGATCCCTCTCTCTCTCATCTCTCTCCCTGATCCCTCTCTCTCTCATCTCTCTCCCTGATCCCTCTCTCTCTCATCTCTCTCCCCGATCCCTCTCTCTCTCATCTCTCTCCCCGATCCCTCTCTCTCTCATCTCTCTCCCTGATCCCTCTCTCTCTCATCTCTCTCCCTGATCCCTCTCTCTCTCATCTCTCTCCCTGATCCCTCTCTCTCTCATCTCTCTCCCTGATCCCTCTCTCTCTCATCTCTCTCCCTGATCCCTCTCTCTCTCTCTCTCTCTCTCATCTCTCTCCCTGATCCCTCTCTCTCTCATCTCTCTCCCTGATCCCTCTCTCTCATCTCTCTCCCTGATCCCTCTCTCTCTCTCATCCCTCTCTCTCATCTCTCTCCCTGATCCCTCTCTCTCTCTCTCTCTCTCTCATCTCTCTCCCTGATCCCTCTCTCTCTCATCTCTCTCCCTGATCCCTCTCTCTCTCATCTCTCTCCCTGATCCCTCTCTCTCTCATCTCTCTCCCTGATCCCTCTCTCTCTCTCTCTCTCTCTCATCTCTCTCCCTGATCCCTCTCTCTCTCATCTCTCTCCCTGATCCCTCTCTCTCATCTCTCTCCCTGATCCCTCTCTCTCTCTCATCCCTCTCTCTCATCTCTCTCCCTGATCCCTCTCTCTCTCATCTCTCTCCCTGATCCCTCTCTCTCATCTCTCTCCCTGATCCCTCTCTCTCTCATCCCTCTCTCTCATCTCTCTCCCTGATCCCTCTCTCTCTCATCTCTCTCCCTGATCCCTCTCTCTCTCATCTCTCTCCCTGATCCCTCTCTCTCTCATCTCTCTCCCTGATCCCTCTCTCTCTCATCTCTCTCCCTGATCCCTCTCTCTCTCATCTCTCTCCCTGATCCCTCTCTCTCTCATCTCTCTCCCTGATCCCTCTCTCTCTCATCTCTCTCCCTGATCCCTCTCTCTCTCATCTCTCTCCCTGATCCCTCTCTCTCTCATCTCTCTCCCTGATCCCTCTCTCTCCCTGATCCCTCTCTTTCTCTCATCTCTCTCCCTGATCCCTCTCTCTCTCTCATCTCTCTCCCTGATCCCTCTCTCTCTCTCTCATCTCTCTCCCTGATCCCTCTCTCTCTCATCTCTCTCCCTGATCCCTCTCTCTCATCTCTCTCCCTGATCCCTCTCTCTCTCTCTATCTCCCTGATCTGTTGAGCTGTGTATCTAAGGTTATCATGTTCTGTACTATCTGTTGAGCTGTGTATCCAAACTTATCATGTTCTGTACTGTCTGATGAGCTGTGTAACTAAGCTTACCAGGTGTGATACTTTCTGTGAAGTTGTGCATCTCAGCTTCCAGATGTTGAAAAAATTGAACTCTCAGCATGCCTGGACTGCCAACGGCTGTCCGGGCATGCTGGGAGTTGTAGTTTTGCAACATCTGCAGGGCCACAGTTTTGACACCACTGTTATATTGGCATTTATATAAATTATTATATATATTATATATTATATAAATTATTAGGATATGTGCACTTTTTTTTTTTTGAAAGGTAATGTACTGATGACATGGTAATGGACTGATTGGCACTGATGAGCACTGGTGGGCACTGATGAGGAGATGCACTGGTGGGCACTGATGAGGAGATGCACTGGTGGGCACTGATGAGGAGATGCACTGGTGGGCACTGATGAGGAGATGCACTGGTGGGCACTGATGAGGAGATGCACTGGTGGGCACTGATGAGGAGATGCACTGGTGGGCACTGATGAGGAGATGCACTGGTGGGCACTGATGAGGAGATGCACTGGTGGGCACTGATGAGGTGAAGCGCTGGTGGGAACTGATGAGGTGATGCACTGGTGGGCAATGATGAGGTGATGCACTGGTGAGATGCACTGGTGGGCACTGATGAGGTGATGCGCTGGTGAGATGCACTGATGAGGTGATGCACTGGTGAGATGCACTGGTGGGCACTGATGAGGTGATGCACTGGTGGGCACTGATGAGGTGATGCACTGGTGGGCACTGATGGGATGCACTGGTGCATTGGTGGGCACTGATGGGATGCACTGGTGGGCACTGATGAGGAGATGCACTGGTGGGCACTGATGAGGAGATGCACTGGTGGGCACTGATGAGGAGATGCACTGGTGGGCACTGATGAGGTGAAGCGCTGGTGGGAACTGATGAGGTGATGCACTGGTGGGCAATGATGAGGTGATGCACTGGTGAGATGCACTGGTGGGCACTGATGAGGTGATGCGCTGGTGAGATGCACTGATGAGGTGATGCACTGGTGAGATGCACTGGTGGGCACTGATGAGGTGATGCACTGGTGGGCACTGATGAGGTGATGCACTGGTGGGCACTGATGAGGTGATGCACTGGTGGGCACTGATGGGATGCACTGGTGCATTGGTGGGCACTGATGGGATGCACTGGTGGGCACTGATGAGGAGATGCACTGGTGGGCACTGATGAGGAGATGCACTGGTGGGCACTGATGAGGTGAAGCGCTGGTGGGAACTGATGAGGTGATGCACTGGTGGGCAATGATGAGGTGATGCACTGGTGAGATGCACTGGTGGGCACTGATGAGGTGATGCGCTGGTGAGATGCACTGATGAGGTGATGCACTGGTGAGATGCACTGGTGGGCACTGATGAGGTGATGCACTGGTGGGCACTGATGAGGTGATGCACTGGTGGGCACTGATGAGGTGATGCACTGGTGGGCACTGATGGGATGCACTGGTGCATTGGTGGGCACTGATGGGATGCACTGGTGGGCACTGATGAGGAGATGCACTGGTGGGCACTGATGAGGAGATGCACTGGTGGGCACTGATGAGGTGAAGCGCTGGTGGGAACTGATGAGGTGATGCACTGGTGGGCAATGATGAGGTGATGCACTGGTGAGATGCACTGGTGGGCACTGATGAGGTGATGCGCTGGTGAGATGCACTGATGAGGTGATGCACTGGTGAGATGCACTGGTGGGCACTGATGAGGTGATGCACTGGTGGGCACTGATGGGATGCACTGGTGCATTGGTGGGCACTGATGGGATGCACTGGTGCATTGGTGGGCACTGATGAGGTGGCACTGGTGGGCACTGATAGACACCAATGAGGTGGCCCTGATGGACACTGATAGGCTGCACTGATGTGGCACTGACAGGCTGCACTCCACCCTAAACAATTATCTCCTCTCCACCCTAGGTTTTTGGAGATGAGGGGGAAAAAAAAAAAAAAAAATATCGGCCTAAAATATCGTCCGCAAAAATCGGCAACACATATCGGCCATCGGCCGCCCCAATTTCCAAATATCGGCATCGGCCAGAGAAAAACCCATATCGGTCTACCTCTAATATATATATTATCAGGCTAAGTGCATCCGGCGTTTGCAAAACTACAACCCCCAGCAATCACATAACATACCAGATGGTATTTCTAGTTATGCAAAAGCTATACACTCATTATCTTTTACACACACAAATAAAATATATGTGTGTGTGCGCATGTCTGTGTGTTGTAATAATCAGTGCCTCTTGCTGCATAACTACAAATAGCAGCATGCATGCTATGTGATTCATGGGAGTTGTAGTTTTGCAACTGCCGGACGCACTCGGCGTCTGGCGATTCCATAAATAACAACTACAAGCAATAACATAGCATGCATGATGCTATTTGTAGTTATGCAGCAAGAGGCACTGATTATTACAACACACAGACATGCGCACACACACACACATATATATATATGTGTGTGTAAAAGATAACGAGTGTGTATAGCTTTTGCATAACTAGAAATACCAGCATGCATTGGTATGTGATTGCTGGGAGTTGTAGTTTAGGAAATTTCTACTACCAGCAATCGCATAGCATGCTTGCTGATATTTGTAGTTATGCAGCCAAGAATCACTGATATATTGACAAAAACCATGTTTATTACATGAACTGGGGGCCTCCAGCAGTTGCTAAACTACAGCTCCTAACATGCACTGTATGGGCATGCTTTGAGCTGTAGTTTTTCTAAACTTGGGGGCTACATGTGTGTATGTGTTATGTGTGTGTTTTTACTGTGAATGTGTGTGTCTGGAAGGGGTAATGGGAACTTTTAGTTGAGAGTTCAGGCTGCTTTCTCCTGCTGCACTGTATATTTATCTATGTGAGCAGCATGTGTACTCAAATAGCAATAGCTCCGTGCAGTCACAGGACACAATGATTGGTGGAGGGTTTGGAGGGGTGGGATATGATAATTTTAGGGGCGGATGGCATGGCAGGGGAGGCAGGGAGGGGTGTGTATATTGAAATGAATGGGGAGGGGAGATACTAGGATAGGGGAGGGGAGAGACTTTGGTAGAGGAGGGGGGGATGAGGAGAGAGGCATTGAGTGACAGGAAAGAAAAGCAAGGGAGCTTGGGTCATGACGATTTTTACATCATCCACCATGGCTCCATAACCAGGAAGTGGCTGAAATTCAGGAGGAGGTAGCAGAGGAATGGCTGGGCAGATTTAGGAAAGAAAGACATCGACTGAAAGGTAAAGCCTAAGGGAACATTATATTGTAAAAAAGAAATGCATTATAGAACTCCTTTAATTGATTAGATATGTCATTTAGGTTTGTTTTCTGCGATTGGTTTCAGATTTTATTTGGAAGAACCTCCTGGAATTCAGAAGCTTTACACTGGTGAAGCTGTACCACCTACAAAATTAGTTTACCATTCTGACAAGGAAAGGAACATCTGGGTGAAGGAACTACAAGGAATCTCAGAACAGTGAGTTTAAACAAAAAAAATAATCTAGTCGTTAATATTGTTAATGTATGTACTATATTTCCTTAATATTATAAAAGTTCAGAGTTTGGATGTTTCGCTACACATTCGTTTTTCCTCTAGAGATCATACCTTATGCTGGGTTTTGTATTGCCAGTAGTAGATTTTCTGTCCAGAAGCGATTTCACAGCCAGCACTTATGAGCAGACTAAATGTGCTATTTCCTTTCACAGGCTTCCTAACACTTCCACGAAGCAATTACTGTGTACTCTGAACATTGCTATTCCATGAACTGTAACCCTCTGCACTGTACAGGGCTCCCTATTGTTCCACGTACTGTACATATACAATACCCCCAACTGTAGCCATATGCCTGATCGCACCCTTCACACACCTCCCTGTGCATCACTACCCCACTGCGCCACCTTCATGCACTGCCCTCTGCAACCATAGCCATCTTCCCCATTTTGAAAAACGTCACCACCTCTGCAACAGTGCAAATCAATGCACTTATTTATGCTCCTGCACTCTCTGGTAACTTTACCATCACTACAACAGTGCAACTCTCACTCACCCTCTCTGCTCCTGCACCAGTGTCGGGCCACATCTGCTCCCCGCAGCAGTGGACAGTAGTAATCGTGGGCTTCTTTTTTGTTTTTTAAACAGTCTTATTTGCTGCAGCAATGGTAAAAATATCCTGTGTCAGCAACAATGCTAGAGGGCTGGATTGCTGCCCAACAGTGCACAATGGTCTAACTGCTCTGGGCGGGTGAGCGCTATTGATTGTTCACTGGGTATGTGGTATGCCAGCACAGGCTATTTCACCTTTGCTTGCAACAAATAATCCTTTTAGTGTTTAATTTGACACACCTATAAGAAAATACAGAAGTTTTTAGAGAAACTTTCCTGTTCTAGAACATGCACAATTTTAATATTCTAGTCAAATCACTTTTTTTCAGCACCATTCTTGTATTATATTTTTGTTATAAGTTACCAAAGAAGAAAAGGAGTTATCATCAATGACACATTTGTGCTGCTGTATGCTCAACTGCTTACTGGTCGTCGTTATCAGTTGACACAAAATGGAGAGGTTTACCTGGAGAAGCAGTGGTCCAAGCAGGTACTCCCCTTTGTATACCAGGCAGTTGTCAAGGTGAGCAAAGTATTATTATGCAACATTGCTCTTAGGTAATTGTACCTATTTATTATGTGTTGTTTATAAGTGCAGATTTACTATATTATGCTTCTCTTTTCAGGACATAACTGCCTTTGAATCTGGTTTCTCCCATTTTAAGACACTTGGGGAGCTGTACTCACCTGGGATTACAGTCTTCATGCTCGGCATACCCTACTATGGGTCAATGGGAGAGGTGAGTTTTTACTTGAGCTCTTTAGCATTACATCTGTGCGTGTTTAGGTAAATATAATGTCAAGTTCATTTAGTATTTATATTTAAACATTCCTGTATAACATCAAAACTGAATATATTTAAATGTAACATGTTCTAGTAGGCTGTTGTGTGTGTGTGTGTTTTTTTTTTCTTTTCTTTTCTTAGGACTCCTTATTTTAAACTTTTAAGTGCCACAATAGTATAGTCAAAAAGAGCAGTGTTTCCAAGCTATTCCACATACAGTCCTATATCGTCTTGGAGAAATCTACAAACATGAGAATAAACAATGGCAGGAAAATTGAGTGACTGCAGCTGGGGTCCATTCATACCAGAACGTTGTGCGGGAAACCCGTGTTCTGAACAAGTTTTCTGCACTGCCTCAAAAACGCTCTGTTTGTGCAATCTGCAGCTTCTCGGTGTATTGCTAACATCACACCAAACGCAGATTGCACACACAGTGCTTTGCCTGCACTGATGTTTAGACTGCACCATGTGATCCAGTTGCAGTGCGTTTTTTTGTGTGATATTGGCACATAATCAACATTTGTATAGAACTGAGTCATGCTTCTTAGACCAATTTTGAATCTCATAACATAAAAAAAAACATCGAACAAATGAACAATAGTACTCTTTAAGGCTGGATTCACACCTAAGCAGTTTTGGTGCATTTTGCAGATTTGCACTACAGTCCATTAAACATGGTTTCCTATGAAACACGTTCTGCAGTGCAGATCTGCAAAATGCAAAAAGCACTAAAACTGCAAGTGAGAGAGGATGGTAGTTAAACCACAGTATTATTGATCTTGCAGGTTATATTTCACACGTAGATCTCAAACAGTGACATACAGTTCACTCCAATCCCCAGCATGACAAACGCCGCAAGACACCATCACCGATAGTATAGAAAGATTGCCTGCTTACCAGCAGTACTGGACCTTTTGGATAAAGGCCAGTAACACTTGTGGCTGATTACCCCGCCAGGGCCTTTAGATGGCAATCCGACCAAAGCTCGATAGTCCTGGAAGTGAAAAGATTTTGTGATCTTTAATGTCTATTGCCAGACCCATAAGCTATTGATCTTGACATGGAGACACCACGCACGTCACCTTTATATGTATGCACTGTTTGAATCAAGATGTAATGTTTGCCTTGTAACATATCTTGTCAACGTTTGCCATAGGTTTGCACGTAATGTTTCACCTGTAGACTGAGATCTTAAAGCGGGAGTTCACCCGAATTTTTTTTTTTTTAACATTAGCTTGGGCCTAATTACGGGAAGCAGAATCAGGTGTTTTGATTAAAATCAATGCAGTACTTACCTTTTTTGAGATAGATGTTCTCCCGCCGCTTTCAGGTATGGTCTTCGGGACTGGGCGTTCCTATTTGATTGACAGCCTTCAGACGATCGCATACAGCGCATCACGAGTTGCCGAACGTCGGTGCGGCGCTATACGGCACCTGCGCACCGACGTTCGACTACTTTCGGAAACTGGTGACGCGATGTATGCGGCGGTCGGAAGGCTGTCAATCAAATAGGAACGCCCAGTCCCGCAGCCCATACCCGGAAGCGGCGGGAGAACATCTATCTCAAAAAAGGTAAGTACTGCATTGATTTTAATCAAAACACCCGATTCTGCTTCCCGTAATTAGGCCCAATCTGATGTTAAAAATAGATTTTTTGGGTGAACCTCCACTTTAAGTACAAGTTTAGAGCACCTTTAGACTGGATCCCATATACTGTGTACACATAACGACAAGAGGATACAATCTGTCCCCCCTGACAAAGTGGTGTCCACACCATGCAATGCGTTGGTTTTGTGCTCTTCTTGCATATTTAGTTTTCAATTGTATTTTACCTGGATGCTGCCAACTGTTTTCCTTTTTGCACTTGTATGCTAGCATATTGGAATAAGCACATTTGCGTATGTGACATTTCATGTTTTACAAAAAAATTTTTTTTGTGGGTTTTCACTATATTTATGAATGCTATATTTGAATCTGTGTACACAGTATTTCACATGTATTTATAGCCAGTTTGCAGGGAAACTATACTTCTACTTTAAACCCCAATCTATACCTTGGGGAGCAGTTTTCCCTAGAAGGGTCGCTGTGTGTTTTACATGCTTTGTATGTCCTAAATATAGTTTTTTTTATTTAATTTTTTTACATGTTTTGCTGCATGGATAATGATTATCCTATAGATTATTTTAACATAGAGTAAATGTATATCTTTGTTGTAACAGTGTTTTTAATGTGCTGGCTAATATATAGATTTTTTTATTCTAGCAAATGATTGCCTTCTTGGCTTAACGCATATTATTTTTCTAGTACAACACTGGTTGTGTTTTTTTTTTTATTATTTATTTTTTTATTAATGCTATCACTTCATTAAATATGTTTTTATTTGCCTACGCTTTCTATAGGTTCAAGACTCTTCTGATGTTCTCAGTGAGAACAGAGTTCGTGTTCTATTTAACATTCCCTGTGAACCGCAGCTAGATGCCTTAATACAGAACCAGCATGTAAGTTGTTTTATTGCAGTTTAGTAATACTCCTCTACTTTGTGTTGAATGCTGTTCAGTTTAGTTGCTGTTTTGTATTCAGTTTTTCTTCCAATGTGTATCCATGTTATTTTTCATAGCTTACTTGTGTGTTTTCCACAGAATTTATAGCAAATTCTGGAAGCTCCCAACAGTTTTTTTTGATAAGTGTAATTATTGATTTTGTAAAAATATGCATTTAGATTCAGAAGCAGCGCTCCTTATTTGTAGTGAAAATGTTTGTTCCTATCATTTAGGTCTATAGGCACTTAAAAAATCAGGCTACACATTTGGAATTATGCTGAAAAAACATATACAATGCCAAGCAATTGGCACAAATCCTGCATTATGTAGGGATCAATAGGAGATGCACATGTACCTAGACTGCTCCTATGCACTCTGTCAGTTTGCTCTGTCATCAAACGAATGTCGTACAGCGGCCTGGCACAGCCTTTGCAAATGGTACGGAAAACATCCATATGGATCTATCCAATGCTGTATCCTGGCCTAGGCCAACAAGGCCCAGGCCTAGGGCAGCACTTTGCAGGGGGGCAGCACGGACAGTGTCCCCGCCGGCTTGTGCTACACTGTTAGGCAAATTAGTTCAGCGCCCCCATAAATCGGCCGCACTGCATCCAGTATGTGGGCGGTTGGCGTTCTGCAACTGTGGGGGGGAGGCGTCGCTTTAATTTTTTTACCATCCCTGTCCCATTGCAGAGATTTCCCTTAACTTCCTGTCCCATAGCCAAACAGGAAGTGAGAGGAAATCTATGCAAATTAAGGGAATCCATTGCGCCCCTACCACCAGAACTAGTGTCCCCACTTGAAAATTTCAGGGTGGGTCTTAAACCGCAAGGGGTGTGGCCTTGACAGGAAGGGGTGGGTCATATTTAAATTAGGGGGTGCACGAGTTAGTCAGGCCTAGGGCGGCACAAAACCTAAATACACCCCTGGATCTATCAATACCTTTGAAAAGAAATGGACAACGTAAAACACGCATACATGAATATTTAAAAACAAACCAGGCAGTGATCCAGTATACAGGGGTATTCAAGGGATCATCAAATAGTGCATATGACTCAGAAACTGGTATCTCCGATACAAAATACTCTCAAATTACATCGCCACAAGAGAGAGTTTTACAGCCACTCTTAATCTTTACATCAGGGGTCAGCAAACTTTTCAACATCATTTTTACAAGACCGACAATAAACCCAGGCGCTGCCAGATGATAATTAACCACTTCCCGACGGCCGTACGACTATATACGGCCGCCGGGTGGCTCTACTTCTCTGGGAGGCCGTGTTTTTACGGCCGCCCCTTTTCACGTTCCCCGCGCGCACTCCCGAGCGCGCAGCGGGGAACTGCTGTGCTGGCCGTGTCCCTTGGACACAGCCAGTCACAGATCGCCGTGAACGGCCAATCGGAGCGGCCGTTTCCTAGGCGATCTGTGCGGCCAATGAGAGATGATCTCATATGTTTACATATGAGATCATCTCTCATTCCCGGCTCTCGAAGACAGCGGTGCTGTCAGGGGAGAGAGGAGACGGATCTGTGTCTCTTGTACATAGGGACACAGATCGGTCACCCCCCCCAGTCACCCCCCCTCCCCCACAGTTAGAACACTAATTAGGATACACATTTAACCCCTTCCTCACCCCCTAGTGTTAACCCCTTCCCTGCCAGTCACATTTATACAGTAATTAGTGCTTATTTATAGCACTGATTGCAGTATAAATGTGAATGGCGCCAAAAATGTGTCAAAAGTGTCCGATGTGTCCGCCATAACGTCGCAGTCCCAATAAAAATCGCAGATCGCCGCCATTTCTAGTAAAAAAAAAATTATACAGTAATTAGTGCATATTTATAGCACTGATTGCAGTATAAATGTGAATGGCGCCAAAAACGTGTCAAAAGTGTCCGATGTGTCCGCCATAACGTCGCAGTCCCAATAAAAATCGCAGATCGCCGCCATTTCTAGTAAAAAAAAAAAAAAAATAATAATAATTCTGTCCCTTATTTTGTAGGCGCTATAACTTTTGCGCAAACCAGTCGCTTATTGCGATTTTTTTTTTTTTTTTTTTTTTACTAAAAATATGTAGAATACGTATCGGCCTAGACTGAGGATAAAAAAAAAACGTAAAAAAAAAAAATTGAGCTATTTATTATAGCAACAAGTAAAAATATTTTTTTTTTTTCAAAATTGTCGCTCTATTTTTGTTTATAGCGCAAAAAATAAAAACCGCAGAGGTGATCAAATACCACCAAAAGAAAGCTCTATTTGTGGGGAAAAAAGGACGTTAATTTTGTTTTCGAGCCACGTCGCACGACCGCGCAATTGTCAGTTAAAGCGACGCAGTGCCGAATCGCAAAAAGTCCTCTGGTCAGGAAGGGGTTTAAGTGCCCAGTAAGGAAGTGGTTAACTAAAATAGAGCTGCGACAAGCACCTCAATGCGTTCCCACACTTGTCATTAAAACAGAAAATTATGCTGCGCTAGCACAGCATCATTGTGTTGCATCATTTTTACAAGCTTTAGATCACTGGCATGCTGGTGAGAAATAGTGCACGGTAGTCTTTGTTCTCACTTTTTGCAAATTTTGTACTGCTAATGTCAAGTTAAACTCATTATTATATAATAATTACATTTAACAAGCCATCAGCAGCACAACTGTGAGTGCAAAAAATGAACTGGTGCACACCAAAAACGTGTTCATATTTACAGGACTAAAACGTAATCTGGACTTGGTTTCAGTATCATCCCTAGCCTTGTTTTTCAGGGCTTAGTTGTGATATGTCTGGACTGTAGGATGTTAATTTCAGTTGCACTGACTTCTAGCAACAATACAAAAAGTATGGTATTTTATAAAGGTTTATACCATACTATCAAAAAAAAATAGACAACATTGCATTTAAACAAGAAAACTACTGAAGAAAAGTAAAAAGAAAAAAAAACATAGAAAATAATATAACATACCTTCATATTTAATAATGCTATCAGCATAATGATTAAAAATAGTTACTGTTGATTTAAGAGTTTATTTCCGCTTTAAGGAATAACCTGATTGATCAATGATTTAAACTCGGCTACAGTAGGGTAGGGTGTTTCTTAGAAATATTCTAGTATAATGCGGCCAATCTGCCTGGGGTTCAGTGCTTTATTCAGACTCGGTTTGGGCTGGCTGTACGTCCCATTTTTTGCAATCGGACTGGAAGTACATTTGATAGACCGATTCAACTGTATGTTATTTATTAACAAATGTGGGAGGAACAAATATCTTCCTGCTCCATCTTAGTAGCCAATGGAGCTAAAGTGTTACTAAACCCATAACAGTAAATTCTCTATATGCAGCATAGCATGCTTGTTATACTCGCTGTGGAAGAGGTTAATCCTCTGCATTGTGTCAAAAAGCTGTTTTATCTTGTATGGACAGATCCTCCTCTCCCTGCACGGTCTATCTAGGGAAAGCCAGCTAACACAGGAAGGGTTGCCAACCTGCACATGCTCAGTTGTGTCTTTTATGCTGGCGAGAATAATTACTTGTTCTTAGCTAGCCAGGTCACATAATATTGGCATCACACATGTGGGCATGTATACAGGATGAAGTGAAAATATCCTCCTTCCTGAACTCTCAGCACTTTAGAAACTGTGCAGATTATCATGTAACCATGGTATACAGATCATCCAAAAAGGTATTTAGTGGCAACAGATTTATGTAAACAGATGATTTATAAGCTGTGGGGGGGTGGTGTGTGCTCATTTTTTTCATATTGCCGAGTTTAGTTACACTTTAAGTAACAAGTGGAAACCTTCTGTGGCATCGGGACTTTAAAACTCATATATTTGGGTAGATTTTTTTTTGTTTTTTTGTTCCTTTCTTATTTTGCAAGGTCATCCTCCACAATTATTTGATATATATATATATATTTTTTATGCTATTGTTTTCCTTTTGTTTAGAAATTTTCTGTAAAATATAACCCTGGATACGTTTTGGCAAGTCGTCTTGGAGTGAATGGATACCTTGTTTCCAGGTTTTCAGGAAGCATTTTTATTGGCAGAGGCTCCAAACGAAAGTAAGTTAATATAATCACAGAAAATGTTTTAATTTTTTTTGTTTTACGAAATACTTCTTCACTGGTCTCTGATGTTTTGCTTTTACTTACAGCTCACCTTCATAATAACCACTTACATTTTGCTAGTTGATATATAGCAGCTTTTATTTTCATTTGTTTAGTAGAAGACACCGTACACATAGGGGTGTTGGCTCGTTTCAATGCTCATCTTTAAACTGTAAGCGTGGTCAAAAACTATAAACATAGAGCTTGTTTACACATGCACATTATTCTTCTTATACAAGATTTATATAGCGCAGTTGTCAGTGCTTTAATATGAGGGCAGCTAGTTCAGATACAATTCAGTACAGGAGGAATCGGAGGGCCCTGCTCGTAGAGGGAGGGAGGGCCGAGAGATACAAAAGGTAATAATAACTGTGTGGGATGACCTGATGGAGAAAATAAAAGTACAGTTGCTAGGTGTGGGCAGTATAGGCTTCTCTGAAGAGGGGTGTTATCAGGGAGGGATCGTCTAAAACAGGCCACGACAAAATTCAGGCGCCAGGTCGCAATTGCGACAAGAAATTGTGACCTGGCGCCCGGCGGTAACAGGCCGCGGCCTCAATTCCTGGCCGCCGCGATCGCACGACGGGGTAGGTGGGGGCGCACAGAGGCACAGGATCCTGTGTCTCCGTGCGCCTCCACCACTGCGCGATCGCGGCAGGCCTGCGTCGGCCGGTAATTTTAGTCCGCGGCTTTGCAGCTTTGTGAAGGCCCAAGCTGCCTTCTGTGACCTGGTGCCATCTGGTGGTGGCCGTTGGCATTACAAGTAAAACAGCAGTTCTAATGTGTGTGTTTTTACGGTTTTCACTGCCATCTCCTTCCCTCTAATTAGAACCCCCAAACATTATGTATATTTTTTTATTCTAACACCCTAGAAAATAAAATGGCGATCGTTGCAATACTTTCTGTCACACCGTATTTGCGCAGCGGTCTTACAAGCGCACTTTTTTGGGGAAAAAATACACTTTTTTTTAATAAAAAAATAAGACAACAGTAAAGTTATCCCAATTTTTTTTTTATATTGTGAAAGATATCAGAGTAATTTGATACCCAACATGTCACGCTTCAAAATTGCGTCCGCTCGTGGAATGCCGACAAACTTTTACCCTTTCAAATCTCCATAGGCGATGTTTAAAAAATTCTACAAGTTGCATGTTTTGAGTTACAGAGGTGGTCTAGAGCTAGAATTATTGCTCTCGCTCTAACGATCACGGCGAGGCCTCACATGTGTGGTTTGAATACCGTTTACATATGCGGGCGCTACTCACATATGTGTTCGCTTCTGCGCGCAAGCTTGGCGGGACGGGCGCGTTTTCTGGCTCCTAACTTTTTTAGCTGGCTCCTAGATTTCAAGCAAATTTGTCAAACCCTGGTCTAAAAGCAAACAGAGTATGAGTTAGTCGGACAGATAAGGGAGTTCCATAGTCTAGGATTGGAGAGGCTCGGGAAAAATCCTGGAGGTGAGCATGGGAGGAGGTGAAAAGGGAGCTAGAGAGCAGGAGGTCGAGCAGGAGGTCTTGGGATTAAGGAAGAGAACGATTTGGTTGGTATTTTGGGACTTGGTTAGATGTGGGTGGTTTTGTAAGTTGTTGTTAGTATTTTAAATGTCATTAGTTGGTGAGTGGAAGCCAGTGGAGAGATTGACAGGGAGGAGTAGCAGACACAGAATGATTGGTAAGGTGGATGGCAGCAACATACATGATAGACTGAAGGGGGGATAGCCTATGTTAAGGTAGTCCTGTTAGGAGGCAGTTGCAGTGGTCGAGGCGTGAGGGAGTGAATTAGGAGCTTTTTGGTGTCATTGGTTAGGAAGGGGAGATGTTGCGGAGGTTGAGGCGGCAAGCTTTAGACATTGGATGTGGGGCCGAAAGGATAGTTCAGAGTCCAGGATTACACCTAGAACCTTGGCATGTGGGGACGGGCTGATGCTGGTGCGATCGATCTTGACAGAGCAATTGGGGGAAGAGGCACATTGCCCCTGTTATTTATTTATTTTTGTCACACCTTTATTAGTTATATTTTATACCTAGAGATTTATTAGTTATATTTGATACCTGATGATCCTGGCAGAAATACAGGCCGTACCAAACTTAATTTCATTGGCCCACAGTGCTGTCACCACTGCATTGAAATACAAGGCAGAATTGTCAGCCCTGCATGGGAAGTTTGTGGCTGGACTACAAGACCACATACTAATGATTCCTACATGGGAAATGCTCTTTTCACCCCTCCTATGCCAGTACTGATGAAAATTGTAGTTTTATATGGCTGCCCCCACACCCAGGCAGCAAAGAATGTGAAATTCGCTGATGTTTTCCAGATGGGGAAAGAATTAACCACTTCAGCCCCGGAAACATTTTCCCCATTTTTTTTTTTTTTTCGATACGGCACTGCGATACTTTAACTGACAATTGCGTGGTCGTGCAATGTTGTACCCAAACAAGATTGATGCCCCTTTTTTTCCCCTCAAATTGGGCTTTCTTTTGGTAGTATTTGATCACCTCTACAGTTTATTTATTTATTTATTTATTTTTTGTGCTATTTACAAAAAAAGAGCGGCAATTTTGGGAAAAAATATATATATTTTTTACTTTTTGCTATATCCCCCTAAAAAAAAAAAAAAATCGCATTAAGTGTATATTGATTAGTTTGCGCAAAAGTTATGGCGTCTACAAAATAGGGGATAGATTTGTCATTTTAATTTTTTTTTATTATTATTATTGTAATGGTGGCAATCTGCAATTTTTAGCACCACTGTGACAGATTGGACACTTTTGACACTTTTTTTGGGACCATTGACATTTATTCAGCGATCAGAGCTATAAAATTGCAATCATTACTGTGTAAATGTCACTGGCAGGGAAGGGGGTTAACACTAGGGGGCGATCAAGGGGGTTTAATGTGTTCCCTCGTGTTTCTAAATGGGGTGTGGTGGTACTGACTAAAGAAGAAATATCGCTCTCCGTAGTTACTACAAACAGCAGATCTGGTTACACATACAAATCCCGTTCTGTCTCTCATGCCCGTGTCGGGTCCCCCGCTGTGCAGAAGGGTGATCTTAGGCGCATTACGTGAAAACACGCAAAGAAAATGCATGCTGGGTGTGAATGGGGCCCGACAGTCCTCCGTGTGCAGCTCCGTGTACAGATGGTGGAATTGCATCATCTGTCTGGCCTATCAAGAAGACTGAAGACTCCTTAACTTGGAAGACTTCTGCGGGCTAGAAATGAAGCAACAAGGGAAATTGCAGAGATCAAAGCACCAGAGGGGGCGCTATATAGGGTAAAGTCGGGGAAGGGGTCACCTCATATAAAACCCATTGACAGGCAGTCAGGGGACGGGTCCTCTTTAGCCCCCAGCTCTGACCTGCACAATGTATCTGATAGGGACACAGTCAAAGAGTTTGGCGCTGGTCGGTGCATACATCGTGACATGGCAGGCGTGTCTGTGTCCCGCCAGCCTCAGGCCCGAGACCCATTCCCTGGTTGGGGCTGGTCCTCCGGTGGGGTTCTGTTGGATTGAGCTGCCTGAGCCTTTGCAATCCTCCCCAATCAACATACACATGCACAGCCGCTTCCGCAAACACCGCTCATGGGGCCTGAGCAGCCTATCGGACCACAAGGCGACCATAGTAACACTGCGTGCACTGACGGGCTGGACATTTAGAGGGGGAGGGACAGGGGTAGGTTGCCAACACCTGGTTTAGAAGATATTTACTGTACATGCAGCCGGTGACATCACCGATGCATGCGCTCTGAAGGAAGTATGCAATGCATACTAGCACATTATAACATTACCTTTCAGGTTTAAAAAAAAAAAAAGAAACAGCGGTTTACTACCACTTCAATCATTTTCCATCTCATATGAGTAAAAATTCAATTTTAGGCAAAAAAAATCAACTTTGAAAGCTTGTTTGTGTTTTTCTTATCAGTCGTTTTGTGATCTAGAATAGCTCTGTTTCTGATGCTCTAAATGTTTTTAAGCCCTTGCTAGACATTTTGCAATTTTATTTTTTTTCTGCTCCTATTGTAATGCCAATACAGTTGAAATAATATTCTTACTTTGTGTGACGCCCTTTTCGTTAAAATGCACACTTATTCAGTCGTGTGTCCTTCCTTCTAGTCCACATGGAGAGCAAAAAGCAAATGTAGGCTTGAGTTTAAAATTTGTTAAAAAGAATGAAGAAGTTCCAGGCTATACCAAGAAAGTTGGGACTGAATGGACCTATTCCTCTGCTGTGGAACAGCTTCTGGGTGAATATATAGAGAGGTAAGCCCGTCAGTAAATATCTTCATGCATCATTTTATCTTCTCATTTATTTTAGCTGTTCTAGTTTATTTGACAGATCTGTATCTCAATATTTACAAGTGACATGTGCTGCAGGGGAGAAGAACCCCCCCCAGTGTGAAGCTGGGGGTGCAGGGCATTTGCACCATGTTACATCCTAAATGCAGGTGTATATTAAAAAAGGAGCTCTAAGGTGATATTTTCAGAAATGCTGCCTGTACCACAAGCCACACCAGACAGGCAGCAGAAGCTCTTGGGGAACGCAACAAGTGGATGAGGAAGTGGTGCAGGATGGAGGAATTGGGGTTCATGGAAAACTAGGCTGGCTGGAAATTTTAAACTGGGGGGTAGGGGATCAAAGGAAAGCTATAGCCAGTAGTGAGGGTAGGTCAGTGGATGCTACTGGGGGTAATATTGGCAGAGAATTCCTAAATTTAAGGTGAGTAGATTGGCAAAATCCTATATGGTGTCAGCAGGGAGTGTCGATAATTTTTAACATTTTTTAAAAATTCTTAGGTTGGCATCTTAGGTAATGCAATATACAGGGATAATGGCATAAAAAAAAAAAAAAAACACATACACACTGAACTGGATGGACAGGTCCAATGTTTCTGTAATGTGGGAGATGGTACTCATAAGGTAGGGATGTTGGTACTCTCCTTGAGATGTATACACTATTGTTAAACATGCATGTCCTCTCTGTTCAGTTGTTACCTGTAAGTTATCGAAGGATGACATACCCTCTGCCAAGCTGTCCATACACTATTAGGTTTAATTTTAAGTCTGAAATCTAACATTTCTAACATTTCTACAGCTAACAGCATGGGTGGGCATTAGCCCCTCTGTTGGGCTATTGTATTCTGACGTTTCCCACGGCTGTCATAAAACCTGAACAGCAGCAGCATCTTATTGGATGCAGCCACTGTTCAGCCTACATATTTTTCCATGGCTCCTTCAATTTAGCAAGAGAACAGAGCCACCCACAAAGTGAATTGTGTACAGTTCATCAAAATTCACACAGCCTATGGCCAGCTTAAAAGCGTAACTTCAGGTTTAATATGACTTTAAATAGTTTGTTTGGGCCAAGCTGGCACTAACTACTTCCTTCACTAACAGATATGTCCACTTGGAGCTTTGTATAAACTGACTATAGCATCAGTATACAGTGCTATGTTCTGACAGAGGAACATGAACTCCTGTCCTGCAACTCATCTGATTGACTGAGGTGGAGGTTGACACATCTGCCCACGTCTCCAACTTAACCAATCAGAGTAAGCCTTGTATTCATAAAATGCAAGGCTTCCTGTGAATGGCAGGGACTTGACTTTGTTCTGGAATTGGAACGAAAGTCCCTCTCCTGCTGCTGGAACACTGTATTGTATTCTGTAACGGCTGATGCTACTTAGTGTCTTGAAAATGTATTCATACCCCTTGGCATTTTCCACATTTTGTCATGTTACAACCAAAAATCTAAATGTACTTTATGTGATAGACCAACACAGAGTGGCACATAAATGTTTTAATTTTTTGTTTATTTTTTACAAATAAATATGTGAAAAGTGTGGCGTACATTTGTATTCCGCCCCCTTTACTCTGATACCCTTAACTATAGTTTAGTGGAACCAATTGCCTTCGGAAGTCACCTAATTAATAAATAGAGTCCACCTGTGTGTAATTTAATCTCAGTATAAATACAGCTGTTGTGTGAAGCCCTCAGAGGTTTGTTAGATAACATTAGTGAACAAACCGCTTCATGAAGGCCAAGAAACACACCAGGCAGGTCAGGGATAAAGTTGTGAAGAAGTTTAAATCAGGGTTACGTTATAAACAATATATCTCAAGCTTTGAATATCTCACGGAGCACTGTTTAATCCATCATCTGAAAATAGAAAGAGTATGGCACAACTGCAAACCTACCAAGACATGGCTGTCCACATAAACTGACAGGCCGTGCAAGGAGAGCATTCATCAGAGAAGCAGCCAAGAGACCCATGGTAACTCTGGAGGATCTGCAGAGATCCTCAGCTCAGGTGGAAGAATCTGTCCACAGGACAACTATTAGTTATGCACACCACAAATCTGTCCTTTATGGAAGAGTGGCCAGAAGAAAGCCATTGTTGAAAGAAAGCCATAAGAAGTCCCGTTTGCAGTTTGCGAGAAGTCATGCAGGGGACACGGCAAACATGCAAGAAGGTGCTCTGATCAGATGAGATCAAAATTTTACTTTTAGCCTAAAAGCGAAATGCTATGTGTGGCAGAAAACTAACACTGGACATCGCCCTAAACACACTATCCCGACTGTGAAACATGGTGGTGGCAGCATCATGTTGTGGCGATGCTTTTCTTCAGCAGGGACAGGGAAGCTGGTCAGAGTTGATGGGAAGATAGATGGAGCCAAATACAGGGCAATCTTAGAAGAAAACCTGTTGGAGTCTGCAAAAGACTTGCATCTAGGGCGAGGTTCACCTTACAGCAGGACAACAACCCTAAATATACAGCCAGAGCTACAATGGCATGGTTTAGATCAGCGATCTCCAAACTACGGCCCTCCAGTTGTTGCGGAACTACACCTCCTATGAGGCATTGTAAAACTCTTGACATTCACAGACGTGACTAGGCATGATGGGAATGCCAAGGAAAAAAACAAGCCTACTTACCGACCAGCTCGCAGAGTTTGGAGACTCCTGGTTTAGATCAAAGTATATTCATGTGTTAGAATGGCCCAGTCAAAATCCAGACCTAAATCCAATTGAGAATCTGTGGCAAGACTTGAAAATTGCTGATCACAGACGCTCTCAATCCAATCTGACAGAGCTTGAGCTATTTTGCAAAGAAGAATGGGGAAAAGTTTCTCTAGATGTGAAAAGCTGGTAGAGACAAACCCAAAAAGAATTGCAGCTGTAATTGCAGAGAAAGGTGGTTCTACAAAGTATTGACTCAGGAGAGCTGAATACACCACACTTTTCACATATATTTGTAAAAAAAAAAAAAAAAAGGAAACTTTTTTTTTTATATTACGTTTTTGGATGTAACATGACAAATGTGGAAAATTTCAAGGGGTATGAATACTTTTTCAAGGCACTGTACAGTTTATACATCGCTCCCAGCAGGCACATCTGTGGAAAATAGATAGTTTGATCCAGCTTGGCCCAAACAAACTATTTACGGTCAAAGTAAACCTGGCTTTGACACTTGAATTGATATTTTATTGATTCTCAAACGCAATTTGTTGGTGTGTGGAAATGCAGGCAATTCATATCTGAGATAAATGGGGACGTTTCTTTGAGATTCACCCTATTGTTTCTTTATGGCTCTGTCTGTCAAAGTTGTAGTCTGCTTCCTTCCACGACAGCAGGGAGGTTCCCACTTAAGCTATTTCTTTCTATATGATATAATACTTCCATAATACCCAGGAGATAAAAAAAATGTTCAGGTCATTTCACTCTGTCTGCCAACGGTTTGGTTAGATTTGACCCTTTTGGGGCTCTCCAGAACACGGTTATTACTTTTTAATACTTTTAGACTGTTTGACAGATGTATTTGTGGTTCTGTAATTGTTAGATATAGAATTTTATAATTGATATTTTTTCTCTGTGGACCAATAGTATGCGCTTTTTTTCCCCTACAGGTACCCTGAATTGTTTACATACGTTTCAAAAAACAGCCACGATGATGTATTCTATGAGGATGATATCTGGTCAGGAGAGGATGAAAATGGGTTAGTAGAATAAGGTTTATGGACTGTGTTGAAATCGACCTTCCTTGAAGTGTAACACGTGCTTTTTTGTGCATAGCGCAGAGAAAGTTCAGGAGATTGTCTCCTGGCTAAAGGCTCATCCTGTCAGCCTGCTATCCCGGTCATCGTGTGATTTACAAATTCTGGATTCTGCAATTGTGGAGAAAATTGAAGAGGAGGTTGCAAATTGTAAGGTAGGACTGAACGTGATTTAAAACAACAGATTTCAGATTGTTTTATGCAATGAATATTCCAGCTGGACAGAGCAGGTCCTTTTTGTTTTGTGAGTTACAATTTCTATAAAAAGTATTCACTCCCAGACTCTGTCTCCCTGATTCCTCTTCCACTCCTAGAGCCCCCTCCATCCCCCAGCATGTGTTTTAGGCTTTATTATTTAACCACTTGCTGACCGCCCTATAGCAGATATACTGCAACAGAGTAGCTGCTGTGCGCAGGATTACTTATACATACGTGATCCTGCACTTTCAGGTAGCGGGTGCGAATGTGTGCTGCCGGCGGCCTGCTCCTGCTGTGATTTATACACAGTGGGAGCAGATCAGCGGGTATGATGTCCGCCGGCACCTGCCTATCATTCTGTTTAGAGTTAGAGGCAGGCTGCAGTTCTGCCTCTATGTAAACAAGGCAGATTGCGGTTCTGGCAGTAGGGAAGACATGTATCCCGTGTTCCTGCAAAGTGAGTACATGGATCCATGTCTTAGCCTAGTAAAAGCACCTCCCACACTGTACAAAACACTAGCTAGGCACACACTTACCCCCTTTGATCGCCCCTGGTGTTAACCCCTTCCCAGCCAGTGCCATTAGTACAGTAATGGTGCATATTTTTAGCACTGATCACTGTATTCGTGTCACTGGTTCCCAAAAAAGAGTTTCAAAAGTGCCAGTTAGTGTCTGATCACTGCCATTACTAGTAAAAAATAAGTAAATAATTCCATAAATATATCCCATAGTTTTGTAGACGCTCTCACTTTTGTGCCAACCAATCAATGTACGCTTATTGGGATTTTTTTTACCAAAAATATGTAGCAGAATACATATTGGTCTAAATTGACAACATTTTATTTTATGTACATTCTTTTTTTATTGGATATGTATTATAGCAGAAAGAAAAAATAATTGTTTTATTTTCAAAATTGTAGTTTTTTTGTTTTTTGTATATAGTGCAAAATATTTAAACCACAGAGGTGATCAAAAACGACCAAAAGAAAGTTATTTTTGTGGGGGGTTGAAAGGACATCAATTTTATTTGGGTACAGTGTCGCACGACCATGCAATTGTCAGTTAAAGTAATGCATCACTGTATCGCAAAAAAATGGCCTGGTCATGAAGGGGGGTCAATTTTCTGGAGCTGAATTGGTTAAACCTACCTTTTTAAAGACATCTTCAGGCTGGTCATGTGACACATGGGGACCTCTTCCTACTTCAGTGATACAGGGAGCTCCAACATGATGACATTAGGGCCACTCTCTGCATCATTACACTTTAGGTGTGGGTCTACAACGCCCGGCACTTCTTACAGTATGTCCTCAGTCTTTTGGGTTTGGGCTTCAGTTCGGTGTTCATTGACAATAAAGGATAACATCTTCCATGGGAGGGGATACTTTTTATAGGAACTGTAACATAAATGTAACAGGAGCTGTAATGCATTGTTTTATCTATTTCAGACCAGGAAGGGCAATAAAAAGGTTCGAGTGACTGTGAAACCACATTTATTGTTTCGGGTAAGTTATTTTCTATCTCAAAGCAAAGTTACTGTATATTTAATCAGTTGCAGACAACATTTATAAACTAAACTAAAAAGCAAAACCGATTACAACCAGAGCTATTGGCATTTCTTTGCTTTATATTTCAATATGCATTGTTAGATGTTTTATGCCATTTGATGCTTAGTGTTGTTCTTTTTGGCAGTCACTTGAACAGCAGCATGGGGTTGTTCCAGACAGAGATGCTGAGTTTCGACTTTTTGACCGCGTTGTCAATGTGCGGGAAAGCTTTTCTGTTCCAGTGGGACTTAGGGGCACTGTTATTGGCATTAAAGGAGGTAAGTAGAACATTGTAAATCTAACAATTAAATGCTGTCTGTTTTGCATGATGTCTGTGTTCATTCAGTTACATCCAGTTTGAATCAAATCCTGATCAGAAAACCCAAATCCTCTTGATGCTACCAGTATTGTGTAGTTGTTGCTAGATGTAGGGTATTTTTTTATTTTATTTTAAAACTTTATATACTTGCAGCCGAAAGAGATTCAGATGTCCTGCTTGAAGTATTATTTGATGAAGAATTTCCTGGAGGCCTCATTATAAGGTATTGATGGAACATATTTTTTTAATACTTTTGTATTGTGAATGCAAAGCTCCTTTATTCATTGACTATCTGTTGTCATTTGTTTTTACAGATGTTCCCAGTCTAAAGGTTATCGTATGCCAACCAGTGCCTTAATTAATCTTTCTCATGGTGTTCGCACAGAAAATGGAGGGCAGAAGGTAACTTCTGTAGTAAAACCCCAATCGTCCACTAATCACCATACTTCTTATTCCCCTGAATTATATGCTGGAGGATCACAAAAAGGACATCTGGGTGCCCTCAACCATTCTCCTCGTTCCCTCTTTGTTCCCACGCGGGTAAGATCATTGATGACTAGATGGGTGACTGCTGTTTTTTTTCTGAAAATGCTAGTTGCCTGTCTGTGCTGCTGTTCCTCTGACTTTAGTTCCTTCTGAGTTACTGAGCTGGAAAAAGAGTGTAAATCAGGAATTTAAAAATCCCTTTTTCTTTTTCAGTCTGCAGGTGCTGTATTTTCTCTAAAATGTAATGCAATATGGCAACCTAGAGGTGTTCTGTACACTGTTGGTGTACTGGACTCTGCCAGAAATGTAATTTCCTGCTTGTGTGATTAGCTCACAGCTTTTTTTCAGAAGCCTGCACTAAGATGCTAGTCAGATTTTCAGCATCCCCTGCAGTAGAAATTTCTGGTTTGGTGAGATACTCTTCAAGGTCTGAAGCGGAGGTCGGCAAGCTATCAAACGCGATCTTCCTGTTGACTGTGTGCAGCCCTGCCTTGCTAGTTCTTCCCCCTTCAACCTCTATGAAGGGCTGGGGACACTGCCACCTTCACATCACCTCCCCTCACTGTAGAGGATGGTACAATGGGGGGGGGGGGTGGTGATGTGAATGGACGTCCTCCCAGAGTTAAGCAACCGCCTTGTAGACGTATATCGTCTATAGGGCGGTTGGTAAGTGGTTAAAGGGCTGCACACACTGAAACTTTTCTCATTAAAACAACACTAAAAGTGCACAAAGTGATTATGATGAACCAGATTCTCCCATTTAGAAGCAAACAGTTACTACTTAATGGTGGAAAATGGTTGGGATCTTCAACAAAGTTTTGAAAATTTCCACAGTAGTTCACTCAACAACACAAGTAGAGATACATGTTAAGCACAAGACACACACACTTTACAGCGTTGTGTAAATTATGCAATTTTTTTTAATATTGCCAATATTATCCCTCCAGCATCTCATGTCTTCAATAATGTTTCCTGGCGGCCGCCTGTACCACTTCTTAATAAACCCTACTACCAAGGAACATATCCAGGGCAAATGCCAGCTGGGAGTCACACCCAATTTGTACCACTACAGGTAAGAAAAGAGGCTCAAATGCAAATGATTGAAGAAAGTATACTATTTTATCAAACCAGTGATTGATGTTTGTAATGTTGCGGGCGTGGTGGATGAAAAATGATAGAGTTGTTGTTGTAATATTGGTTATTGAAAGACTTGGTCATTTTCCTAATAATACTACTTTGTGGTTTAGGTTTTAGCACCTAATAATATTGTTATTACTATATATGTGATCAAAATATAATGTGACAATTCTAGTTTGGTAGAAAGTGAAACTTGTCAAATTTTAAGTGGTTATAAAAATGTATATATACTCAGTAAAGTGACTAGTCTCAGATGATACAAACAGACAAAACAAATCCTCCTGCATGAGTTGTACCTGTTTATCAGAAGAATCTCTCCTCTACATCTGTTCAAAGTACACAGGTCAAAGTAATTCTCTCAGCAGCAGAAAGCAGGAGGTCACTGATCTGACATCACACCATAGAACTAAAATAAACAGCTGAGTGTAATCTGAGAGCTGATTGGAGGAAAGTGACGCATCCTTGTCTTTACATGCTCAGAGAAACATAGAGCTCGGGCTATGAGTCTGTTGGTGTGAAAGGGGCCGTTAATGTTTACAACAGGGGCATTGTCATTTTCTATGAGAATAGACTCTTGGTATAATGCCAGCCCTCTATTGCAAACAACCAGGTGAGGTGTTATCTATCCCACCTCTAGAGTCATTGCTGTGATGTTTTGAGAAAGTATAATTTCCCATTAAAGGCCCGTACACACGATTGAATATTCCGACAACAATTGTATGATGGAAGGTTTTTGTCAGATAATCTGACCATCTGTATGCTCCATCGGGCAATTGTTGTCAGAATTTCCAACCACAAATGTTGGATAGCCATGCTCTTAAATTGTCCAACAACAAATGTGTTCTGTCGGATTATCCGATCGTGTGTAGACAAGTCCGTTGGACTAAAATCCAAAGTACAAACACGCATGCTCCGAACCAATGCTAAACATTAGCAGAAGTTGCCCAAAGGGTGTCGCTAAAGGGCTGAAAAACAACGTTGTTTTGTGTATGTTGGCTGAAAAAGTTCTGCCGTCTGTATGCTGAAAAAGTTCTGCTGTCTGTATGCAGAACAAGCTCACAGCCAACGCCCTTCGCACAAAAATTTGTCCGATGGAAATCCGATCGTGTGCGAGGCTTTAGGGTTTGTTAACAAGTACGGCAGTCCTTGCCTTCCCCTCTGAAAAGCGATCAAAGGTGGATCACGCTTTAGTGAGGAATTGACAGGCGCCTCCTCACTGCCTGCTATATATATCCCTGAAAAGCCCATATCACCGTTCCACAACCACTTGCATTGTATGCCTTTGCAGCATGGCGCTATTTACTTGAATGGTTTGCATTTGGCGTGATACAACTTTGCGTATTTCTCATCCCCATGACTTGGCCAGCCCACAATAAGATATAACCTTACGTTACCACATGATGGTAATTTACCAAACTATATTGGTAACACTTAAGTGATAGGGTTAATTAACAAAGATTATCACTAGTTTCTGCCCGACGGAGGTGGAGATGAGATGCAGATTTGAGATAAAATGGCAGCTCATCAACAATGAAGAATTGCAGTAGCTAAAAATCTATTCCATATGGAATAACACAAGTTTCACCCCAAGATGTTTACGATTTCAACATTTTCACGTAAAAATTGCAGGGTAAATGAATGAATGTAGTTATCCGGACTTGTGCATCTTAGTGAATTGGCCCTATTGAGTGTACTTATGAAACATTGTGTCTTGTGTCTTTTTGTCAAGGTAACCAAACAAAGAGTAGCAGTTACTAAAAGCCCTGATGCCCGAGAGCCTTCATGTTCTTCACAAGGTCATTCAAGTACCGATCAGAGACTGATCCCTGATGTGGCTAGTCACCTTCCCTCACACCGGTCTCATGTTCCTGTGATGTCTCCACAAACCCCTCCAACCAATGACAAGTCTGCTCCACCTGGCTCTGCAACTCCTCAAGCTAAGCCCACCCCAGGATCGGGCAGCAGGCGAAAACCTCGGAAATTAGCCGTGAACTTTAGCGTTCCCAAAGCTTCAGAATAAGGCAGACTGTTATCAAGTCTATTTCCATCATCTGTAATATCGCCTTAACATTGCTGTATACACAGTGTGAGCTGCTGTCTATTGTTTTAAATCATGAGCTTATTTTTATTTTATTTTTTACAGAATAATACACTAGTACACTTTATGCCTCTTGTTTAAATTCAAATATATTTTAATTTCCTGTCACCATGATTAGAACATCTTAAGCATTCCAGCTTACTTAAGTAGTAGCTGTGTTGCTGAAGGCCAGATATTACATAATGATTGCACAGAGCAAACAAGTGTATTGAGCCATAGCAAAAAATGTGTTTTTACCAGGATGATCAAATGCATGCAATTTTCAATTGGATGCAATGAATTAGGGCACATCACACACAGTTCCTTTTTTAATATTTTAGGCCCAGAGCAAGTTATTGATATCATACGGATAATTCTGTTATCAGCCTGGATTTGTGAAGATTTATAATGTCTGCACATTGATATCAATGTGAGGTTTGTATAAAAAAAATTCCGAACTCCAACTTATTTAAGCAGTTTTTCAAAATAAAAAATGGCTTCACTGCCCATGGGCAATATAGGGTAGACAATTCTCCTCCCTGGCACTTAACCCGTTGGCGCCAGCTCCCGCCGGTCCTTTAAAGCCCCTTTCAGACTGGGGCGGGAGCCGCGGTGGCGGTATAACGCTGCTAAAAATAGCGGCGTTATACCGCCGGGATTGCCGCGGGAATCGGCTGCTAGCGGTGCGTTATGAACCCCCGCTAGCGGCCGATAAAGAGCTAATACCGCCCGCAATGCGCCTCTATAGAGGCGCATTGCGGGCGGTATTGCCGCGGTTTCCCATTGTTTTCAATGGGAAGGAGCGGTATACATGCCGCTCCTCTCACCGCTCCAAAGATGCCGCTGACAGGAGATTTTTTTCTCTCCCAGCAGCGCATCGCCTCAGTGTGAAAACCCTCGGGCTTTCACATTGAGTAGGCAGTGAAGGAGTTTTTCAGGCGATATAGCAGCGCTATTTTTAGCGATGTACCGCCTGAAAAACTCCTCCGTGTGAAAGGGGTCTAAGGGGTTTGGAATGGCGGGGGATGTGACTGCCAATCATGGCGGTCACATGATTTGGGAGGGTTCCATGAGCCGCTGGTCACTGTGTCAGGAGTGTGTGCAGGGTGCCTACTCTTGGCACAGCTCTTTGGGTGCTATTGCACACAAATATCTGTCCGCTCTGCGCCAAGGCCATCTGCTGAGAGGCCACATATTTACGTGCACTCAGCAAGGTGTTTAAAGTGCGTTTCCTATTTTTTGCAGTCAAATTGGGATAACGTACTTAATATTTGAATGTTTCCATTCACATAGCATAGCTTAAGAAAAGTAAAAGTTGCAGCTCACCTTGTTATAGGAACATTTTATATAGGTATTTTTGTTTATGAGGGGGCTGTGCAGCTGTGTTTGCCATAATTAACCCTGTTGGTACTGTGCAGGCAGCTCTTCATTATCGATTGTAATGGGATTTGAACAATGTCTGTCTATACAAAGGGTTTTTAGAGGTTTAGGGGCTGGCATTCTCGCATTGTAGGTTAATGCGTAGGACATAAAACAGACTTATTCTAAAGCCTAGTACACACGGAATGTTGGGTGGCATTCAGCCCTTGTTTACTGCAGTCGGTCCGACAGTAGTTGGCCGTTCGGCTGGCTTTTGTTGAAAAGGCATGACAAAAAAAGGTCTGCCGATTGGCTCCCGAGCAGCGCTGACTGGAGTGTTCTGGGGGGAGGAAACAATAAAACAGCAGGGGAGATCACTGTACTAACATTGGATAGCTAGTACAGAGGCTCCTCATGAGCTGTTAGGTTTTATTTTTCATTCTGCCCTGCTGGGTTGAACGGGGGGAAAAAAACTACTAGTGTGTACTAGGTTTAAAGCGGGAGTTCACCCATTTATTTAATTTTTGCCCTTGTCCCCTTAGATTCCTGCTCGTTCGGTCTAGGGGAATCGGCTATTTGTATTAAAATATGATCCGTACTTACCCGTTTTCGAGATGCATCTTCTTCCGTCGCTTCCGGGTATGGGTCTTCGGGAGCGGGCGTTCCTTCTTGATTGACAGTCTTCCGAGAGGCTTCCGACGGTCGCATCCATCGCGTCACTCGTAGCCGAAAGAAGCCGAACTCCGGTGCGGCTCTATACTGCGCCTGCGCACCGACGTTCGGCTTCTTTCGGAAAATCGTGACGCGATGGATGCGACCGTCGGAAGCCTCTCGGAAGACTGTCAATCAAGAAGGAACGCCCATTCCCGCAGCCCATACCCGGAAGCGACGGAGAGGATGCATCTCGAAAACTGGTAAGTACGGATCATATTTTAAAACAATTAGCCGATTCCCCTAGACAAAACGAGCATCCAGCTATGGGGAAAATGTGCTCTCTGAGGGTGAACCTCCGCTTTAAGGCTGGTCATACATAATACAATTTTCTTGTACAATTTTCCTTTAGATTTACAAAACCATATAATGTAACGTCAAACCTAAACACTGCATTTAGGCATGCCCTTGCCATACATATTGAGGGTAAATGTAAAGGAAATTGAATAAAAAAATTGTATAATGCATGGCCAGCCTAACATTGTCCAAAAAAAAAAAAACATGTAGTCCGCCACGACACCTTGTCCTGAGAAACATCAAAAAGATGAGAAATCTAAAAAATAAATAAAAAAAATTGCATGCTGTGTGAATGGAAATACAACAAACATGTGTTGAGTTTCTTAACATTTGACAGCAAAAGTGGAAATGCCCTTAAGAGTCTCCCTATTATGAGCTTGTCTTAGGATGGCCATACAGAAACAAATGTCTGGCAGAAAGCAGCAGCTAGTGGGAGATCTATCTGTGCCTGTCCATATTATCACTCTAGCAGTCCTTACTGATTTAGCTGACATTTGTATTACTGTGTGCCAAATTCTGCTGTGTGGTGTGATTCACTGGCTTAACACGGGATTATTTTACAGGTGCCCGGGGGGAAGGGTTTGCACTATGCTCAATTTTTTTTTTCTTTTAAAGGTGTGTTAAAAAAATGGGTTGGCCAGTCCTTCCCTGCCCTTTACCCACACCAAACAAAATAAAGGTGCAGCTGTACTATAGCTATTCTACTTTATCTGTACCTCTGATGGATTTAGGAAGATGCACTGAGCATTCTTTTGTTTTCAAAAACATCCTACTGTTTGAAATCATTTTATGTTAACATGGGATTTTTTGTTAGTTTACAAACAAAAGTATGTGATTTTTTTTTTCCTTCCTTTCCAAAAATTCTTATTTTGAAAATACTGCGGAATTTGATGTACAGTATTTGGTAACCATTAGCAAACCAATCAGCTTGGTAACCTGAGGAAAGCTGCCAGATAGCTTCTATGTTTCAGTTTTCCACTTTGTTTATAAATCGCCATAGTTTATTCTGCCATCTGCTATTGTGTATCATGACCCAGTGTTGCTGTATAAGGGTATAATTGTTCTGACTAATATATAATAATTGTCATGTATTGCCAAAAGGACCATTTTCTACTATGGGGCTTTTCATAGTGCTCAGAGAAATAAGTAGTGCCTCATTGCAGCCAATCATTATTCTCCTGTCATCACCCTGACTGCTCATAACTTTGGTTGCTAATGTGTTCCTTTTACATCAGGGGTCTCCAAACTTATCAAACAAAGGGCCACTTTATTGTCCTGATGACTTTAGGAGGGCCGGATTGTGGACAGCGGGGGGGCAGAAAATGTCCCGGGCCCAGCATCAATGAGAATACATATAGCCTCAGGGTTGGTGGTCAGTAGGAGGAGGTGTAGTGCCCCTATTCAGTAGTGTGCTTCAATTAAAGTCCCACCTTTTAGTTTTTCCATTCAAGTATCCCATCATTGGTATCAGTAGAAGAAATAGTGCCCCCTTGTTGGTGTCAGTGGGAGGAATAGTGCCCCAGGGCCGGATAAAGGCAAGCAAAGGGCCACATCTGGTCCTCGGGCCGCAGTTTGGAGACCCCTGTTTTACATCATCATTCTCTGTACAATGCTGTAAGGCTCATTTGTTTTTCTTCTGTATATTCATTTTCTAGATACAACATGCCACCCAATATCCTTCACCAATAGGTTGATTAATATTCTCATTTACTGTGTACCAACATATTTCTCAAATTTTGACAACATTTGTTTGCAAAATGTTTTTATTTTTCCCTGTTTATATTTTAAGTACTGGAATTTTTCATTGGATCTTATAGAGAACAGTATTTTATTATGAAAAGGGAAGATTTTTATGTCCTCATTTTCCTAGTTTAAAAGCTTTTAAAAATGTGTCTATCACTGTATTTACAGTACAGCGTGAGGGTGTTTCATAGTGGCATGTGCTGTTATCTGTGTGTTTTATATACAGTGCAGTGCAGTTCAAGATTCATGGCATGGAGCTGTGCTGCACAATGGACATGTTTTTGATTTATTTTTTTTTTATAAAATGTTGATTGCAAATTTATACATCAACTAAATTAAAAGTATATGCAATGTTAAATTTTGCCTCGATTTTATATTTGTATTCATATGAGTCACCTGGGCTGTGGTCAATAATAGAACATCAATAAATGGTATGACACAACAGTTACTTGTATCACGTGATCTGAGCCATTAAAACATTTTTGGAACTTGCCTTTAGACAGTATGTAGTCTGGCACGCTTTGGTTGTTCATGAAAACTGGAATCTGCAAATATTCTCCGCCTATTTTGCTTTGAAGTGAATACCATAAAGCAGAGCCCTTGTGTCAATCTGCCTTACCGAAACCTTTGTACAGGATCTCTGCTCTGGACACAGCTGTCTTTGCTCAAATGAGATTTTATATACATTTTTTTTATATAATTTGTATATTAAAAAAATGCCATCTTGCCCATTAAAGTGCATGGCTGAGAATGTTCTATTTTAAAAAGCTGCATGCACAGAAAATATGTTCTTTAAGAAATCCAGTAAGTTCCTAACTTCCTACCGTATTGTCGGCTGACAAAACTGTGCCTCTGCTACACTAAAATTTCTGCACTGCAGACACTGCCTCTCCTAATCTCTGTAGCCCCCTCATTGTTTACAGTCATCCTAAGGCAGGCCATGTAGATAATACATGGTTGCAGGAAAGAAAATGGCTAAATCTTCCCCATTAACACAGTCACTGTTAGTGGGGGGGGGGGGGGAACCCTCCCGCTGAGCTATTGTTCTCTGGGTGGGGGTGCAGGGAGCTGTCCCTGTCAGGAGAACACATTGATATAGCTATAGCTGCTGGCAATAATTACATGTAAAAATCTGACATGCTGGGGGTGTACCCAAGTCGATTGATGGATCGACCTGGGTACAATCAGCCTGCCCATAGATATTTCAAATCTTGGCCAATCCTTGCTGAACCAGCCAAGATTCAAATCTATGACCAGCTTAAGTCTCTGAGCGAAGCATACAATATAGAGTTTGAATATTAATGGTTTTAAAGGACTTCTGGGGAGATATATTTTTAGGGGGCATGCCTACAACAATATGACTGACTTGAGACCTCCAGTTGATCATCACAAGGCTTGTAATATTTTTTCATGGATATCTGCTTGGAGGAGGGATGTCACAGGGAGTAATAAAAGCAGTTTATTGCTACAGGAGCAAAGTTAAAGAAAACTATTCTGGATTGGCCTGGATTTACACTTTACCCACACTGATAGAAATATGGGGTTTCCTCACTGACAAACCATACGTTGTCTGACTGCCTAAGGTTCAAGTTCAGAGTCACTGACCAGGGATAAGCATGCAACAAGTGAATTTGGAAGTAAACCTTAACCTGTATACTTGTTCTGGGTCAGTGAATCAGAATTTATTAAATCCCTTGGAGCAGCATGCCAATAGGTAAAATAACATTTTAAAACAATAGGTCAGCTATGGCAGCCTACATATTTTCTTAGAACCGGTTTCTGTATCCGTATTAAATTTAAAATGTCAGTTCCACCAAAACTGGAATTTTGTGTTCTTGTGGAGTCTAGAGCCGGGGTCGACAACCTGTCAATCGTGGCTATCTGACAGGTAATCCACGACCCGACATGCCTGCCAGCTGTGTATACCTCATGTGAAGCTGAGCCGCATTTGAAGCAGAAATAGTGAAAAAATATAATAATGTGAAATCAATATATAATGTAATTAGCCTACTAATAGGCTTAACTCGATTGCTGCCCACACGTGACTCTCAATATATTAAACAAAATATAGTGTAACGCAACCATATACAAATAAAACAAGTCCAAATATAACAAAATTCCACCATTGTTCAACTTTCATTGACTGTTCATAAATTTCCAGTGACTTCTGCTCACCACCAAAAGTTGACCTCTTTACAGAGTCACACACGCCTGTGATTATATCTCTCAGAATGTAAATAAAGGGCTCTCGCGCCTCCAAGTGAAAAACAATAGATCATAATGATAATGTGATGAATAATAAATAAATAAAATCTAATTGCTGCTCAATCTAAATGTAAATAAATATATTGTGAGAATATAGATAAATACCAAAGTGAGTGTAATGAGGTGATAAGTGCAATAAAATAAATAAATAAAAAATAATATAAATGAACTGCAACAAGTGCTGAGTGGATAACTTATATGAGCTTAAAAAAAGCATGAACACAAACAAATGTCCCATAAACAAATAGTGGAAAATCTTTATAAATAAACGAATGGTGATGTTCTTCCTATGATCTTCTAGATAATTCTTCAAAACATGGACCACAGAAAGGTGAACTTAGATGAGGTATTTAATAAGGATCTTAAACCCAGGGATACAGATCTAGAAAGCTTAGTTAGAAAACTAGGACACAATCTAGAAAATAAAGTCAATCTCTGGTGGGACTTCAACACATTTGATGGGTATATTGGGGAACAGATTGTTCCCAGAAGGCTTAGGTGGGATATCCCACCCAATGATAGACTATCTGATAAGGATTCCATGGATGAATGGTTCCAATTTTTCAATGGAAAGAGCTTGGAGGCATTACATTTCCTCCTAAAAGGTAAACAAAAGAAAGCAAGAATAGTGGATAAAGAGACCAAAACGAAATTGGAACCATACAAAGAAACCTCTGAATTTAACACACTAGCCTCCCAACTTAAAGATTTGGTAACCAAAGACTTAGACACAACAAAGGAAAATGAAAAAATATCAACGTGACATATCAGAATATAAATTGGATCAAGTATTCAAATGGCCAACTAAAATAGAAAAACCTCGGGGGCGTGGCCTGACTGGCAATGGAGTAGGAAGCAGGGCGCCGGAGCTCCTCTCGCCGAATCTCCTGATACACAGCCTGAGACAGCCGTTGGGGTTGAAAAGTACCCACGATACAGCTAACCGTCTCCGGGACCGGAACGGAGAATGTCCCCGCCGAAAAAGTCGTCCGCAGCGGCGGATAAGCTGGCCAAATACAGACATGGAGGAGAGGAGGAACAGGCCAAAGATGGCGCCGACGAACCTCCGGGAGAAGGGCGCCATGCGGAGGACACATCAAAGGTGCTGGAGGCTATAGCCACGCTGCAAAGCACGCTTACAGCCAAGATTGATGAGGTAAAGATAGATATCTCCCTCATGAGGCAGGACCTGTCCACGGTCAGAGAGCGGGTGACTGAAACGGAGGCCCGGATCAGCGCGGCGGAGGATGTTCTGATTCCCCTGCAAGAAGCAACAGATGACATGCAGCAGCAGATACGGCAACTCCATGCCCATCAGGATGAAATGGAGAACAGACTCCGCCGCTGTAATTTGCGGTTCATAGGACTTCCTGAGAGAGCTGAGGGCAGGGAACCAGCAGAATTCCTGGAGAATCTCCTTATAGGAGAATATGGGAGAGAAGCATTTTCAGTGATGTTTGCGGTGGAGCGGGCACACCGAATACCTGCAAAGCCCCCACCTGAGGGAGCACCCCCCCGTACATTTATTGCTAAATTCCTGAACTTCAGAGACAGGGATAAAATTATGCGCCTGTCCAGAGAAAAGGGGAATATGAAGATGGGCAATGGACACGTGGCGGTGTTCCCGGACTTTTCCAATGAAGTGCAAAAGAAACGAGCGCAATACCAGGATGTAAAGCGTCGCCTGAGAGTGCTGCACCTCAAGTATGCCATGTTATTCCCAGCAAGGCTCAGAGTGGAAGAAGATGGAAGGGCGCAGTTCTTTGACACCCCAGCCGCAGCTGCAGCGTGGCTGGACCGCAAGGGAAGACAGGAATGAACCCTGCTAAGATGAACCGTGAGTACTGTTTCATGGAGACCGTTGGGGATATCTGTTTCGCCCCCCTCCCCCCTTTTTTTTTTTCTCCCCCATTAATTGGGTTTTTTGTGTCGGGGGGCCTGAGAAATTGGGGCCTAGACAAAGAGGAGAACGAGATGGGGTCCCGGACCCCTCGGGTACTATGGATGAGACTTTAAGGGTAACTTGCTTTGCACCAGTTTTAGGTGTCCCGAACCCCTCGGTCTCCCTCAGGAGGTCCCCCCCCCCTATTTATCCTGCATCTACCCCACTCCTGTCTCGGCCCTCGCCCCTGACTCTCGGGCCGTTGGGTCATGCGCTTTCAACAAACTCCTGCTGAATTCCGCTGCGGGCGGTGGGCCGTGGCTGGGGAGGAATCAGCCGCATGCAGAACTGGGGGGGGCTCAGAAGATGCTGGGACAGACCTTGATTTCACATATGTTATCCTTCCCTATGGGGAGGTCTGTTTTTTTTCTACCATCATATCTACTTATGTACTTTTCTGTTTCTTCATTATACCTGCGGACGAACAATGGATCCGGTGAGGTCATGCTGGATGTGGTGGGGAGGGCACAATGTGTTATACACTGGCGAGCAGGAGGAGCAAGGCCCCAAGTTTTGTTTTATATGTTTTTTTCTTTGCTCCTATTATCGGAATGCAGGGGCCTCATTCCCCTTTTTTTCACCATCATGGGGATGTTAACTTTCCCCGGCTCTGATTCCATGTGTTGCTCAGTGAATAATCGCCCCCACGTAACGAACTGGTTTTGTGATGTAAAATTTTTCACAGACTACAAGATATGTGCCTCCAGTCAGGATTACCTGCTGGAAGATATGTTTAGATTCTATTTTTTGTTGGATACACGGTTGAGGGATCAAATGCTCACACCAGGTTGGGGAGGTGATGGGCTGGGAGGGGGGAGGTAAGTTGGCAGGGTCACCGTTGTGACCCGCTTATGTTTCGGAGATGTAAGGAATGTTTTAGAGATGTAGGGGGTTGTGTACATGATGCTATATTGAGAAAGGGAAACCCGCATGTAGGTAGATTAATGTGCTTAATGTATTCCTATGCTGCCCTGCTGGTCCGACGGTACACTATACACCTAGTGACGCCATGACGTCTATTAAATTTCTAACGTGGAATGTTAGGGGGGTGAGAAATAAAATTAAGCGGACTGCAGCCCTGGCCTATTTAAAAACACAGAAGGCTAATATAATGGCACTGACTGAAACGCATGTCACAGGTCATCTGCAGGCCGCACTGAAGCGCCCATGGATTGGGTGGGCGTATCACAGCACGCATACCAGCTTCTCCAGGGGAGTATCGTTACTGGTAACCAAGGCCACCCCGTTTGAGCTACTATCACTGGAATCGGACCAGCAGGGGAAATATGTGTTTGTATATGCTCGTGTGGGAGGAATTAATATGCTATTAATAGTATGCTACATCCCCCCTCCATACAGCTCGGAAGTCGTCACGATGGGCCTGGCTTTTATGGCTAGGCACCCGACGGTACCGGCTGTGTGGATGGGGGATTTTAACATAACCATGGATCCTTTCATGGATAGACCGACACGGGCGGGAGGAGATCCGGGGGGGCCCAGACTGAGCAGGCTGGGCCGCCTGGTGAAGGAATTCGCCCTGACGGACGTATGGAGGCAAAGAAACCCAGAGACTAGAGCATATACATGCCACTCCACCAGCCACGCCACAATGTCTCGTATAGATTACATCCTAGTGTCAGCATCCCTTATGCCCAGGGTGGGGGGGGTTGGGTTCGCTCCCAGGGCACTATCAGATCATTCACCATGTTGGATGCAGTTGTCACTGTTGGGGGAGGCCCCTAGGAGGGTGTGGAGACTAAACCCGTTCTGGCTGAAAGCCTTGCAAGATCATGACAGTATCGAGCGAGAGTTAAAGTTCTTTTTCTCAGAAGACCAGGACCCCTCAACACTAAACTCCCAGTGGGACGTATTTAAAATGCACGCGAGTAGGGTGTTGGACACTAGAATCAAAAGACTTAAACTTTCCTCCCAGATAATAGTGAATGAATCGGAAGGAGTACTGCGGATGCTAGAGGAAACCTTTAATACACAGCCCACCCCGGAAAACCTTGATAAGGTTAAGGTACAAGCCAGAGTTGTAACACAGCTACATATGGAGAAAGCCAAACAGCGTGTCTTTTTCTGTAAAGCACGGGTCTACGAACATGGGGAAAAGGCTGGGAAGATGTTGGCCTATTTGGCACATCTGGAAGACAGACCACCTGTGGTGGTGTCCCTGGCTGAGCCGGATGGTTCATTGGTCACGGACCCCCCACAGGTGGCGGATAGGTTTATGCGATTTTATAGAGATTTATATAGCTCCCAATGTCACCACACACCAGGGGAAGTACGGGACTATCTACATGCGCTACAGTTCCCAAAGCTGAGAGTAGAGCAGGTGCAGCAGCTTGAAGCCCCTATCACCGCACAGGATGTTGCAAATGCTATATCACAACTAGCCAAGGCCAAGGCCCCAGGGCTGGATGGTTTACCATTGGAGTTCTATGCCACTTATTCAGAAGTACTGGTGCCCAAACTAAGGGATGTTTTTCAATCTAGTTTTGACTCTGGTGTCCTACCGTTGTCTATGCAGGAGGCCCAGATAATAGTCCTTCCCAAACCGGGTAAGTCCGAACGTGATAGGCCTCAGAAAAGGGGATACATGGGAAAAGATTGGATTATACGCAGATGACACTGTCCTATATTTGGCAGATCAGGGACCATCGCTGAACGCAGCCCTGCTTATCATAGAAGAGGCGGGTAAATATTCGGGGTTGAAGATTAACTGGGACAAGTCCCGTATCCTCCCACTGGACCACTTCCCCCCGCCGGCTTTGTTCCCGGAATTGCCCTTGCAGAGAGTGGCAGAGATTAAATACCTAGGGGTTAGTGTGACCAGAAATCTCAAGGAATATGTCCCTCTGAATGTAGAACCCCTGTTTACCATTATTAAAGCTCGAACACAAGCGTGGGCCAGACTACCCCTGGGAGTGATGGGCAGAATAAATTTTGTGAAAATGATCTTGCTGCCCAAAATTCTATATATGGTCTGGCATGCCCCATTGTACATACCTCTAAAAGTGTTTAAACAGATAGAAGCAATCCTAAATTCGTTCGTGTGGGGCTCGAGTCGACATAAATTGGCGTGGCATGTACTTAAAAACCCTACCATGGAGGGGGGATGCTCCCTTCCGGATATACAAGACTACTATATTGCATCGCAATTATCCCATGTCTACCATTTTAATACTTCGGAAGCGCAAAGGCACAGGTCATTAGTATGTAATAGGCCGGGCAGCCCCCTTCATACTCCGGTACAAGCAATATTTAGGACAGGACATGGGGGGTGTAGGTCTGCGCACTTCGGGGCGGATATGCTAACGCACCAACAAAAAATCTGGGACATAGCCCTTAAAAAGATGGACAGGACACATATGCACTCTCATACACCATTGTGGAGAAATGGAAGTCTTCCCGAATTGGAAACGGTACCGGACCCGGGGATATGGGCGGCGTATGGCATACTCTTTCTGTCCCAGGTCTTAACGGCATCAGGACCTAAATCCTTCTTACACCTTAGGGAGGAATTTTCCCTTCCGCCACAATTTATTTTTCGGTATCTGCAGCTTCGGCACGCACTTAGAACACAAATGGAACAGGCTGTTGTAGACTTGAGTAGGCCGCAGGTGCTGGATGTTATCTTCGGGGCTGATTCAACTAAACTCACATCCAATCTATACTACACTATTAGAATGAAAAGGGTAGGCAAGGTGACACAGACGGCAAAGACAAAATGGGAACAGGACCTGGGCCAGATAGATGACATTGACTGGGGAGAAATACTAGAGGGAGTGAAGACCTCATCCCCCAAACTATCGGACAGACTAACACAGCTATATGTAATTCACCGTGCATATCTGACGCCAGCGAGACTGGCGAAATTTCAACCTACACGGAGCACGGCCTGCCCCATGTGTGCCGCAGATGCGGCCTCATTCTATCACTTGTTGTGGCACTGCCCTGATATGCAGGCCTATTGGCTGCAGGTGACACAGTTTCTCCATGACAATATGGGATCACCGGTGGGTATGGACCCCAAACTATGTTTGTTGGGACTGGTCCCCGATGTGGATATAGATAAATACCAGAATATTTTCATTTGTGAAACACTATTCATGGCCAGAAAAGTGGTGGCAAAGGCATGGATGAGGGATAGGGCCCCAACTCTGGAGGAATGGAAAAGGGAGGTGAACACCACTCTTCCCTATAGGAAGATGATTTACATTCATAGAGGGCGCCCACAGAAGTTCTCCAGTGTGTGGGACAGGTGGTTGGAGGATGGGGAAACGTGCACGGTATAAGTCTCTGGCAGGAGGTGACGGTATGGAGAAAGAGGGTGGCGAGGATGAGTTGGCACTTGAGTTGGATATCGGGAGGGTGTAGGGTTTCTTACTATAAGCCTGGGAATGCTGAGCTCATATACACAGGGAGAGGCGTGAAATGTTATATGAGCCTGAATTGTACACTGTTTATTTGTACGAGTGTGTTAGATACTGATCAATGTCGATCAAATGCATACCATGTTTGTACCTCTAATTTTTCTACATCTCAATAAACTTGATTTTGAAGTTAAAAAAAAAAATAGAAAAACCTCAACCACCATCCACATAATCCACTCCAGAAAGAGAGGTCAAAATTCAAGAACCTCCTCAAATCACCCACACTCTCAATCGAGATCACCATGTGGGTGAACGTAGACCCCAACAAGAATACAGAGGAAATGGAACACAGGGATACCAAACCTCAAAGAATTTTAAGAAGAAACCTTTTAAGAAACAGTTTAAAAAACCTTACAACAATAGAAGAAACTCCGAAAGAGATTATGGAGACAGAAGGGGACAGCCACAACATTATGAACAATATAGAAGGCCAGAAAGAAGCCCCCCATCTCTTCACAATAGATTTGAACCCATCAGACACTATCAAGAACCTCAACCTTACTACTACCAAAATCACTATGACCAGCCCACGCAAAGACCTTTTTTAGACAGGGAGAGGAGAGACCACACTCCCAGAAGAGACTACAGAGAATTATCGGTCACCCGGAAGGAGGTATCGGGAACCACCCAGGACACCCATGAAACGAACCCCGGATTCCAGACCAAGAACTACACCCGAAAGAATAGGGGATGTAGAGCGGGAATGAAAAGCCAAAAGAAAAAGCGAATAATGGGGGACGGTATCTTCAACATCAGCCGTTTACCTCTCTCCACTGATGAAATTGCAGTCCTGGATAATGGTCTTAAACACGCTCCAGCAAAAAGCCTTAGCAAATTTGATACTTTTATAGGGATCCAGAAGTACATTAGAAAAGTTAATATTAAGAAGTACATGATTGGTAACCCGATAAATAAATAAATACCCACACTAATACGTCAAATGTTGCTAATTCAGTACAACATGGCAATCTTCGGAACAACTCCGTGTTCAATCCACAAATACAAAATAATAATTTTATCGATGTATTTAAAAAATTGGTGTTACAAGATTTGGACACACTTGTAGTCAAAAAAGCCTCGAACCCTATCCACATCAAAAACGGCATCCAGTCCTGAACGAAACGATAGATATTAATAGTAATCCGACAAAGGCGGGGGAATAGTTGTACAATTTAAAGAACAGTACCAGACAGAAATTAATAGACCACTACAAGATAGGGACACCTACGCTAAATTATTGGGCAACCCTACAAACCAATACAAGAAAGAATTAGAAACTGGTCCATTTAGGGGTGAAGAAAGACATATTAAATAAAAAGGAAGCACAATACCTAGTCCCAGAAATGTGTAGAATACCCATCATCTACACAGTTCTCAAAATACATAAAGACAAGATTAATCCACCTGGCAGACCCATAGTGAATGGGATTGAATCATTGACATCAAGAATGGGAGAATATCTCTTGATAGATTCAGAAAACCAGCAGTTCAACAAACACAAGCATTTCTTAAGGACACCAAGCATGTACTGCAGCTACTAGAAGACACACCTGTGTTGAAAGGTAGAACTTTATTAGCCACAGCAGACGTCTCGCCTCTCTATACCATAGTACAGCACCACCAGGCCTGCAGTGCCACCAAATGGCTTCTAAGAGAATATACCACTCTGATATGTAAACAAAGAAAGTTCCTGATCAAATGTATAGAATTCTGTCTTAAACACAATTATTTTTGGCATGACCAAACTTATTTTAGGCAGATAACAGGAATTGCCATGGGATCAAAATTTGCCCCCAGTGTGGCAAATGCATTTATGGCACAGTGGGAAGAATGCTCTATATATTCTGATATGCCAATGGAACTTACATTATACAAAAGGTATATAGATGACGTGCTTATAGTCTGGAATGGCAGCAAGCAATCCCTGGAAAAGTTCTTATTAAAACTAAATCAGAATGACAAGAATATAACACTTACATGGAACATTAGTAACCAGTGTGTCAACTTTCTAGATTTAGACATCTCAATAATAGAGAACAACCTGGTAACCAAAATGCACTTTAAGAATATTGATACTAATAGTTACCTATCCATGAAAACCTGCCACCACAAATCATGGCTATTTAACATTCCAAAAGGACAACTCACAAGAATTAAAAGGAACTGCACACAGGAAGATGACTTTAAACTGCAAGCCACATTTATTGGGAACAGATTCAAAGACAAGGGTTATTCAGAGGACTTCATACAGAAACAGATTTAAATGGTATCCAAAATGGACGAAAACAATATGTTACAAGGATCAAAGATCAAACAGCGGAAGATTGAGGCCCCAATGTTTATTCTAGACTACAATATACAACACAGGGAGGTTTCAAAATTAATAAACAAACACTGGCACATACTGAAAAGTGACAGACATTTAAAAAGTATACTACCAGACAAACCTAACATAGTACATACAAAAGAGCTCCAACGTTGAGAGACTTGGTGGTCAAATATGTGGTAGAACCTCCACCCAAAAGTGGATACAACTTTTTTTCAAGTAAAGGTTTTAGTCACGTGCAAGTATTGCAATGCGTGCAGACACTCAAAGACCACAAATTAAAATATCAGATTTTACTTCCACGAAAACTGGGCAAACATTTATCATCAAGGACTTTATTAGTTGCCACACGAAGGGAGTGGTTTATGTATTGCAATGTACTTGCAATCTACAGTATGTAGGGCGAACAAAAAGACCACTCATGGTTAGAATTGGGGAACATATCCAAAACATCAAAAAAGGATTCCCTAAGCATAATGTAAGCAAACATTTTGCTCCATTCCACAATAAAGACCCCACACATCTATCCTTCTGGGCAATAGAAAAATAAAAAAAAATATGGAGGGGGGCACACATGGTTAGCACTAAACCTATTGTTTGCCTTGAGATGGCTGTGTATGAAACGTTAGGTGCAGCTTGGGTGATCTGCTGCCGAGTGCTCAGAACCTGGGACTTCAATGCCTCAATCTCAATGTGGACTAAATTTCAGGTGGATCCTGCACTTTGAGATGTCCTCTCTGATTTCATCACACTTCTTGGAGTACCTCAGTCTTCCCTGAAGAACTGCAGGCAAATGTGGGATTGTTGGTATGTACCTTTGATACAGTCCATTTACATAACGCAAGATCTCTGCAACAGAACATCATCTGCGTGAGACAAATCTAGATTTTCTCTGAGAAAATGATTCTGCTACATCCTTGAACCAAGATGTCTCTGTTATAGTGGCTTCTGTCCCTGCCATTGTGGAAGCGAAGGCTTCTTCCTCTTTAAATGGGAAGATTGTCACATCAGACACCAGGGTTAGTGGTGTTGTAGTATGTAAATTGGGATTATCTCACCTCATCTGTTGTCACTTCATTGGATCCCCTCTGAGAGGTCATCCAGTCTGGGTTGAACTGGACAATGCCACAGCCGTGGATTCCATCCATAATTGGGGGTTAACAAGTAGTTAATCTATCCTGTCCCTGATGAAAAATTTCAAATTCATCAGGATCTGGTGGAATGGTCTTTTCACTATGAGGTATAAATAGTAAATGGGCATGTATCTGCATTACAGGATACGTACCGTATTTATCGGCGTATAACGCGCACTTTTTCCCCCTTAAAATCAGGGGGAAATCATGGGTGCGCGTTATACGCCGATGTCATGTTTGTTTACCAGTGGGGGGGGGGGGGCGGGGATTGGGCGGGAGTGTCGTGCCGGCCGTCCCACCTCGCATTGGACAGCCCGCCGGCTTACTAAGAAATATTCCCTTCTCTCCTCTTCTTGCTCCTCCTCCCCCCTCCGAGTGTAGCTTCAGATTGGAGGAGGAGGAGGAGACTGTGTGTTTAGAGCGGGAGACTGAGTAGTTTGATGCCGACCTGATCGGCTTTGCGGGCATCCGTGGGGACCCAATCCGGCTTGAACGGGTATCAACACCCGGAGACCTGATCGCTGAGACGTCGGGACTGCTGACACTGACTGACTGCTGACACTGACGCCGAAGCTGGAGTGGAGCGGCTCATGGACTGTGACAGGAGAAGCAGGTAGGAGGGCAGTGTAACATCATGTGCTGGGATCTGTGTGTAACATCATGTGCTGGGATCTGTGTGTAACATCATGTGCTGAGATCTGTGTGTAACATCATGTGCTGAGATCTGTGTGTAACATCATGTGCTAGGATCTGTGTGTAACATCATGTGCTGGGTTCTGTGTGTAACATCATGTGCTGGGTTCTGTGTGTAACATCATGTGCTGGGATCTGTGTGTAACATCATGTGCTGGGATCTGTGTGTAACATCATGTGCTGAGATCTGTGTGTAACATCATGTGCTGGGATCTGTGTGTAACATCATGTGCTGAGATCTGTGTGTAACATCATGTGCTGAGATCTGTGTGTAACATCATGTGCTGGGATCTGTGTGTAACATCATGTGCTGAGATCTGTGTGTAACATCATGTGCTGAGATCTGTGTAATGTGCAGAGGGGCTTTGGAATATAAAAGGGGCTTTGGAATATAAAAGGGGCTGTTGAAAAGTTTTTTCCTAAAACTTCCCTCCCAAAATTAGGGTGCGCGTTATACGCCGATAAATACGGTAATGTGGTTTTCTAGCTTCTTAGTTCAACAATAAGCTGACCAGATCTGTATCCAGGCTGTGGGTCCTGATGGCAGGTGCAGTGGATACCCTGGAAGCGCTGTTGGATCAGTGTACCCTTTATATTGATTTGCTCTGCTGCAGCTTTCACCTACTTTAAAGCGGGGTTCCGGGCATCATTTTTTGTTTGCAAGCTAAAATTAATCACATTAAATAGTCCCTAAAACATATAGCTCCCCAATCGTTCCAGAAATCATTGCAAACACTTGCCTTATAGCCTCCAGCTCATGTTGTGGCTGTATCCATCATATGTGTGGGCATGTGAAGCCCAGTTCCTTTTTCTTCCTGGTTTTCAGGGAGAGGTGCATGCTGGGCAATTTTTAGGCACAGTAATGTCCAGAGACTCCTGGGAAATGAGTGTCCTCATTTCCCAGGAGGCAATGGGGTCTTAGGACAGGAAGTTGAATCACCTAGGACTAGGAAGTAGGCAGATTACGAAATCTGCCTAGTAATAGCCAGATGGAAGTGAGTAAAATATATATTTTTTACATTAAAGGCAAGCTGTTATTAGAAAGTTTATTTTTAGGGTGGAAATCCGCTTTAAATGAATCGAACGTGAGAGCATTCCAATCATAATATCTCTGTATTGGCTTCGCAGAGTATGGCACATTGACATAGGGGCCCAGATTCAAGAAGCTATTGCGCCCGCGCAACCATAGGTTGCGCGGCGCAATAGCTGTTTTGCTCCCGCGTAGCGAATGCCCCTGATTCAGGAACATCGCTACGCGGACTGCAGCCTAGGATATGACAGGCATAAGCCTCCTTATGCCTTCATATCTCAGGCTGCATTCTTGCGTTGTCCGCTAGGGGGCGCGGCCATTGTGATCGGCGTATAGTATGCAAATTGCATACTACCACCGATTCACAAAAGTTGCGCGGGCCCTGCGCACGCAAGGTACGGAGTTTCCGTACGGCGACTTTAGCGCAAGGTTGCTCCTGCTATAGCAGGGGCAACCAATGCTAAAGTATAGCCGCCCTTCCCGCTCGTGAAATTTAAATTTCACGTCGTTTATGTAAGTGATTCGTGAATGGCGCTGGACGCCATTCACGTTCACTTAGAAGCAAATGACGTCCTTGCGACGTCATTTGCCGCAATGCACGTCGGGAAAGTTTCCCGACGGAGCATGCGCTGTTCGCTCGGCGCGGGAGCGCGCCTAATTTAAATGATTCCCGCCCCCGGCGGGATCATTTACATTAGGCGCCCTTACGCCGGGCTATTTAGCATAGCACCCGCGCAATTTACAGAGCTACTGCTCCGTGAATCGCGGGCATATCAAAATATTTGCGCGGGCGCAGAGCAAAACTCGTTGCCCTTTGCCCACGCAAATATTGCGCGGATCTACCTGAATCTGGCCCAGTATGTCTTTTCACTGTTGGGAGTCTCTGGGATTTTTCATGTATATTTCCATGTCTTTTCAGGGGGCCATGTTATTTCCTTCAATCAGAAGTATAACATTCGGCCCTTAGCACATCCATGGTCAGGTGTCTATCCCTTCTATTCTTTTTCATCATCCTCTTGCTAATAATTCTCTAATTCGTACCTCAATGCAACGGTTTGCATATGTTGCTCCTCCCATTGGGCCCCCACTCCAGTCATGGGATCTAAATCTAGTATTATCAGCATTACAAGATCCCCGTTTAAACCTATTTGGGGCTTGTCTTTGATCTTGGTATCCCCTAAGGCAGCCTCTTTTGATGCCAACACATAGCTTAAAAGATCACCAAGTTTTTTTTGCATTGTTCTGTAGGGAGCCTTATTTGATTTTACAAGAAGGCAACATTTTTTCCTCAGTTTTGGGCCGATATGTATTCTACATTTTTGTAAAAAAAAAAATCACATATAAGCGTATATTAATTGGTTTGCGCAAAAGTTATGGTGTCTACAAAATAAGGGGTAGTTTTATGTCATTTTTATTATTACATTTTTTCTTTACTAGTTTTGGCGGCGATCTGCGATTTTTATCGTGACTGCAACATTATGGCGAACACATGGGACACTTTTGACGCTATTTTGGGACCATTCACATTTATACAGTGATCAGTGCTATAAAAATGCACTGATTACTGTATAAATGTGACTGGCAGGGAAGGGGTTAAGTGTTTCCTAGGGATGTGTTCCAACTATGCGTGGGCTGGGCTACATGCCACACAACACTGGTCACTGCTCCCGATGAGAGGGAGCAGACGATCAGTGTCCTGTGTCTAGGCAGAACAGGGAGATGCCTTGCTTACAAAGGCATCCCCCCGTTCTGCTGTTCCGTGACCCGATCACGGGACACCAATGGATATCGAGTCCGCGGGCATGGTCACGGACACCACAGCGGGCGTGCACGCCCGCTAGGCAGCAGATTTAAAGCATATATACATACGTATACATACGTATATATATATACGTTGCTTTGCCTGCCCGTGCCATTCTGCTAACATATAAGCATGAGGCAGTCAGCAAGCAGTTAAAATCAGTGCATAGCACAGTCTACGTAGACTAGCCAGTATTCCCATGCACAACCAAAACCGCTGGTGTATAGTGCAAATGTAGTCTAAAATAGAGATATTTATTCCAAGCTGCATATAGCTGTTTCAGGCTTTTTGGTGGTCATGAGTGCAGTGTATAGAAACTATGGCTTCTATAGAGTAAGGCTTGGGACCCATTGAGACAGAAGGTACGGGTACTAAAAATCAAAAAACAGTTTAAACCGAGTCAGTGAGTAGCAGATTAAAGTTAAGTGAGTACATAAATCATTACCTAACCTAACAATATCCTCTGTGGACGAATGCATTTTATTTTTCTAGCCCTTTTTTGAACATGCTGTGACCTTACTCTGTTTACATGTAAATAGCTATTAAACCAAAACTGTAATTTAAACACTAGGCGAGATACAGCGTACGCATAACTGTATTTATTATGTTCAAGGTCATATTTTGAAAACTGCTTTAGTAAAGTCATCTGTAAATAAGTATGTACTCTTGGAAACTGCATGCTTTCAGCTTTATCTGCATTGGACTGTGAACTTAAAAAATAAATCAAAGAGAACTTGTTACTTGAGGTATAAAGATCCTCATGACTCCTCTCAACAGCTCTGTGCTCCTTCTTTTCTTTAGGTTGTAGCTGAAGGTAATGGGAATTATCCCAGGGATAGCTGAAGGTGACTGGAATTATCCCAGGGATAGCTGAAGGTGACTGGAATTATCCCAGGGATCGCTGAAGGTGGCGGGAATTATCCCAGGGATCGCTGAAGGTGACTGGAATTATCCCAGGGATAGCTGAAGGTGACGGGAATTATCCCAGGGATAGCTGAAGGTGACTGGAATTATCCCAGGGATAGCTGAAGGTGACTGGAATTATCCCAGGGATAGCTGAAGGTGACTGAAATTATCCCAGGGATAGCTGAAAGTGACTGGAATTATCCCAGGGATAGCTGAAGGTGACAGGAATTATCCCAGGGATAGCTGAAGGTGACGGGAATTATCCCAGGGATAGCTGAAGGTGACGGAATTATCCCAGGGATAGCTGAAGGTGACGGGAATTAGCTCAGGGATAGCTGAAGGTGTCTGGAATGATCCCAGGGATAGCTGAAGGTGACGGGAATTAGCCCAGGGATAGCTGAAGGTGACGGGAATTAGCCCAGGGATAGCTGAAGGTGACGGGAATTATCCCAGGGATAGCTGAAGGTGACGGGAATTATCCCAGGGATAGCTGAAGGTGACGGGAATAAGCCCAGGGATAGCTGAAGGTGACTGGAATTATCCCAGGGATAGCTGAAGGTGACGGGAATTATCCCAGGGATAGCTGAAGGTGACGGGAATTATCCCAGGGATAGCTGAAGGTGATGGGAATTATCCCAGGGATAGCTGAAGGTGACGGAATTATCCCAGGGATAGCTGAAGGTGATGGGAATTAGCCCAGGGATAGCTGAAGGTGACTGGAATGATCCCAGGGATAGCTGAAGGTGACTGGAATGATCCCAGGGATAGCTGAAGGTGACTGGAATGATCCCAGGGATAGCTGAAGGTGACGGGAATTAGCCCAGGGATAGCTGAAGGTGACTGGAATTAGCCCAGGGATAGCTGAAGGTGACTGGAATTATCCCAGGGATAGCTGAAGGTGACGGGAATTAGCCCAGGGATAGCTGAAGGTGACTGGAATTAGCCCAGGGATAGCTGAAGGTGACTGGAATTAGCCCAGGGATAGCTGAAGGTGACGGGAATTATCCCAGGGATAGCTGAAGGTGACGGGAATTAGCCCAGGGATAGCTGAAGGTGACTGGAATTAGCCCAGGGATAGTTGAAGGTGACGGGAATTATCCCAGGGATAGCTGAAGGTGAAGGGAATTATCCCAGGGATAGCTGAAGGTGACTGGAATTATCCCAGGGATAGCTGAAGGTGACGGGAATTAGCCCAGGGATAGCTGAAGGTGACTGGAATTATCCCAGGGATAGCTGAAGGTGACGGGAATTATCCCAGGGATAGCTGAAGGTGACGGGAATTTTCACAGGGATAGCTGAAGTTGACGGGAATTATCCCAGGGATAGCTGAAGGTGACGGGAACTAGCCCAGGGATAGCTGAAGGTGACGGAATTATCCCAGGGATAGGTGAAGGTGACGGGAATTAGCCCAGGGATAGCTGAAGGTGACTGGAATGATCCCAGGGATAGCTGAAGGTGACGGGAATTAGCCCAGGGATAGCTGAAGGTGACGGGAATTATCCCAGGGATAGCTGAAGGTGACGGGAATTATCCCAGGGATATCTGAAGGTGACGGGAATTATCCCAGGGATATCTGAAGGTGACTGGAATTATCCCAGGGATAGCTGAAGGTGACGGGAATTATCCCAGGGATAGCTGAAAGTGACGGGAATTAGCCCAGGGATAGCTGAAGGTGACTGGAATGATCCCAGGGATAGCTGAAGGTGACGGGAATTATCCCAGGGATAGCTGAAGGTGACTGGAATGATCCCAGGGATAGCTGAAGGTGACGGGAATTAGCCCAGGGATAGCTGAAGGTGACTGGAATTAGCCCAGGGATAGCTGAAGGTGACTGGAATTAGCCCAGGGATAGCTGAAGGTGACTGGAATTATCCCAGGGATAGCTGAAGGTGACGGGAATTATCCCAGGGATAGCTGAAGCTGACTGGAATTATTCCAGGGATAGCTGAAGGTGACTGGAATTATCCCAGGGATAGCTGAAGGTGACTGGAATTATCCCAGGGATAGCTGAAGCTGACTGGAATTATTCCAGGGATAGCTGAAGGTGACGGGAATTAGCCCAGGGATAGCTGAAGGTGACTGGAATTAGCCCAAGGATAGCTGAAGGTGACTGGAATTATCCCAGGGATAGCTGAAGGTGACAGGAATTATCCCAGGGATAGCTGAAGGTGACGGGAATTAGCCCAGGGATAGCTGAAGGTGACGGGAATTAGCCCAGGGATAGCTGAAGGTGACTGGAATTATCCCAGGGATAGCTGAAGGTGACGGGAATTATCCCAGGGATAGCTGAAGGTGACGGGAATTATCCCAGGGATAGCTGAAGGTGACGGGGATTATCCCAGGGATAGCTGAAGGTGACTGGAATTATCCCAGGGATAGCTGAAGGTGACAGGGATTATCCCAGGGATAGCTGAAAGTGACTGGAATTATCCCAGGGATAGCTGAAGGTGACTGGAATTCAATTTTGCCATTTTAGTGCCTCTTCTACAATTGATATAAGAGAGAGTGTTTTTTTTGTTTTGTTTTTTAATAAAGTGGTTAACTCATAGTAGAGAAGTAGTACAGCCACTGCATAGTACTGCGGATCGTGAAGGCAAGCCTGAGAAAACATAGATGCCTAATGATCTGTTTTTTTTTTTTTAAATTGTGCATAGAATAGGATTTATCAAATATTAATACACATTGTCAAGATTATTTTAATTAAATTGATCAATTTAACATTTATCTACAGGACATATTCCTTAATGTTCGACCTAATCTAGCTGTAATTTCCTTGAAGAAGCCCATGTAATGCCTGTAAATTAAGGTAAATATGTGCCATAAGGTGCCACATCTGACTTTCTCAATGCTTGTCTGACTTGCAAATGTGTTGCTGGAGCCCCCTGTAAAACCCAAATTCCTAGGCATGGGATACATATGCAAAATTCCCAACCTACAGGGTCAATATACAGGGTGCAAGCACCAGGGTTCCTATATGCACACCATGGTGCTTGTACAACCTATTAGCAGACCTCAAACATGCACTTGTTCTTCTATGGGGGGGCCTTAGATCTGATCCCTAAATCGATTGTATTAATGTGCTAAATCAATGTGTATCTTAAAGTGGAACTAAACCCACTGATTTAACTGCTTTCTAAACTGCTGGATTAAATTCTGTAGTGGCCCCTAGGCAGTCGAAACCTTGTGGGTTTCTGGAGATTTCTCATGCGTGTGTTCTAGTGGGATAGCATTAAATTTACTTCTGTAAACTACACGTATGTAGGGTGCAATCATTTTTTTTCCCAAACTGACAGTTGAAAGAAGAGCTTTTTAGAGACAAACTGTAATGTAAACCTGATATATATGGTTTATGTACTTTAAGTTATTGGGTAAAGGTATCTGCTCTATAGAGTCCTTAAAGTGGAACTCCACCTAAAAAAAGGGAAGCTCTGCTTGTCTGCCTCCTCCCCCCCTCTGCTGCCACATTTGGTCCCTTTTGGGGGAAGGGGGGAGCGGGTACCTGTTTTTGACAGGTACCCGCTCCCACTTCCAGCTCAGTTTGCCCCCTCTTTTCCCCACAGTCGGCCCACTCGTACAGTACAGTAGGATACTAGCTGTAAAGTCACAAGGCTTCACAGCCAGTTCCCCTAAGTCATGATGGCGGCAGCAGCACACTAAATAGCTGATTGAAAAATTGGCTTGGGTAAGGACACCAGTGGATTCCTGGACAGGTAAGTGCCCTAATATAAAATGTCATCAGCTACAGTATTTGTAGCTGCTGACTTAAAAAAAAATTCTGAAGGAACCTGAAGCTCCTCTGTAATGTAAAGTTTTTGTTTGAGATGATTAATGTTTTCAATCTTTTGTAAACAGTTTTAAAAAGCTTCATTGTAATTTTCTTTCAAGTTCAAATCAATATTATTTTAAGTTGTCACAGGGCCCTTAAACAGCGTGGGGTTCATAGGCCAGCTGCCTATTTGGCAACCCGGCACTGTTCCAAAATCAGTTATATTCAAGACATACTGTGAATGATGACTGTCATAGTTAGTACTCAGCTGAACTGTCAAGCCATCAAATGGCTGGTGTCATAACCGATCACATCTGAAACACTATGGCAACTGCAGGTCAAACAGATGCTATGCTTTCTTCCTTTCATGTTTTTTTGTATATGAGCACTTCCGCTCTCTTGCAGCCTCTTCCTGTCTACATGTATGTGTTCCTGCATTATTCTGGACCGGCTTCTTGAATCTCAAAATGATGGATCATACTTCAACAAAGTATGTCAGCATGAATGCCTGTAGTCTCCATCAGGGGCGCATGTGGCAGGATGACAATGCATGAACACAACTGGGAATAAACTCTCACCCTATAACAGGAATGGCAGGATCACCAAGTTTTATAATGAAATACTGAAAACAAGAAATTACAATAATCAACGCTAATATGATAGTGCCCCAGATGACGTCATTTGTGTGACGAAACGCGCGTCAGGAGAGGAGACGTGCTGACGTTTTGCGTGACAATCCGACGGGCGTTCGTTTTAAGCCGGCCGGCTTTATTTTTATGCTTCTGTGAGATCGTTCTCTTGTAAGTGTTTTATCTTAATACATTTTACATGATTTTCTACTGTACTTCACTATTGTGAGTCCTATATCTTTTTTGGGTATCCCATACAATCGGTGACATCTGTGCCTTGAGGATCCAATTCCTACTGGTGTATACTGCAGTCCATGACTAAAGGCCCGGGCTGGGGTTTACAGCCATCTTTGCTTGCCATCTGGTAAGCCTGCATTCCTTGTGGCGTTTTACTGTTGGTGGTGGATTTTTTCAACATTTGAACTACAACTTGAATGTCAGAAGAAGTTATTTCAATTGTGTTTTTTTTTTTTTGGACTTCACTGAACACATGATTCACATAGTTGTTATTGCTTTATATAATTGTTTTCACCTGTTATAGTTTTTTTAGTAATTCAGCGCAACTACATTTTTTTTTATTTGTCTGTATTGGTGTGTATATCACTTTTTAGTTGCTGCTTTACATTAGTGATCTACTTAGCGCGGTAATTTCTTTTTCCATATATGATAGTTTATTGAACAGGTTCAAATTTACTTTAAGAACCCTAAATTGTAACAGTTACCGACAAACCTGACAGCATGGTTATGCTTGCATGCCAGTATATACGTTTTTTTTTACAGAGGGTTTTATTAATATTCAATCCAACAGATTAGTTCAACAATCGCATGTAGGACATATAATACATATAAATACAAAAAAAAAGGAAAAGATAAAAGAACGTTAATTTGGAGGGATACTTGAATTCTATACATTTCGAGAAAGGAGACATGTAACATCTAGGAGGCAAACATCACAGTCCAATCTCGGAAAACTCAGAAAAGAGCTGCATGAAAAAAAGAACGAAAACGTCCACACATAAAATTGAATGCAGCCAGTCACAAAACCATATATTCAATGAATTTGTATATAAAAGAGAATACTGTATAATAATGCTGAAAGTTAGCAGTGTAACCAGGGCTCAAGTCCTGCGGGAACGCGTGGGAACGGAGTTCCTGCACTTTTTTCACAGCAGGAACGCAGTTCCCTTTGCAGGACTAGAGCAGCCGAGAGCAGCCGAGCCGCCTGAGCCGATCCTTTACTAAGCGGCGATGCCCAGCTCGAGTCACTGTCAGGGGCAGTAATCCTTTATGTTACTGGCCGCTTCCTGTATATGGATTCCTCGATGCCGTAATGTCTCCTGGGAGTTTTTTTTTTATAGTACCCATGAGACATTGCGGAGGTCTTCCGCAAGTTATCGTGGGATTTAGAAAGAACTTGCTTAAAAAAAAAAAATATGCGGTTTAGTAATTATGCATATGAGCGTATATTTTTTTTTGGTGGGGGAGTGGATCTTGGGTGGGAGTTCCCACACTTTTTTCCCCAGGACTTGACCCCTAAGTGTAACCATCCCAACCAGGCCTACGCCTGGTGGCCTGATAAACGAAGAAGAAAGGGAAATAAGACAAGAGAAGGGGAGAAAAGTAAGGAAAGAAAAGAGGGAGAAAACGGAACCAGAAATAGGAAAGGAAAGAGAGAAAAGAAGAGGAGGAATCCACTGGGTATGGACCAGGAACATATTAAATCGAGAGGAGCATGGTATCAAATCTGGAAGGTTGAATATAAGCAACCCACGATTGCCAGACCCCAAGGAATTTATCATGTGTTTCTGAAAGGATAGCTGTCAGCTTTTCATTTACCATAATATCATTCATAAGGCCCATACACAGGATCGGACTTTTCGACAACAACGGTCCGACAGACCTGTTTTATCGGACAATCCGACCGTCTGTATGCTCCATCGGACAATTGTTGTTGCTTTTTCAATGGACAAATGTTTGCTGTGCATACTCTCAGACTTTTCGACAACAAATGTCCGATGGAGGATATCAGATTGTGTGTACACAAGTCCATCGGACTAAAATCCAAAGTACAAACACGTATGCTCCGAAACAATGCTAAACAAAGGGTAACTTTGGCTGAAAAAGTCCTGCCGTGTGTATGCATAACAAGTTCACGGGCAATGCCCATTTGGACCAAATGGGTGTATGAGGCTATACGATTTTTAACCACCTTGAAACAAAGTATAGGTGTTTTCCATGCCCTTGCCATAGTTGACTTGCAGTAAAAAGATGCAGCACTAGCTGACGCTCCAGATGAAGCCTGTATAATAATTTTCTACTTATTGATCTACCCTTTTAAAAGAATTTGTGACCTTTTCTTATTACTTCTATTATGTAAAGCTTCTTTTTTTTCCTACATATTGTTGCTTTAGTCCTACAGCTCATAATGTTTAGCATTTGCAGCATACTAAATATATAAAGTGTTATTCTAAAAATGATTTCCCTTCAAATATTGTAAGTAATGGTAATCTATTTTCTATGTAATAGTCTCATTAGATATGATTGTCATGAGATAATTCTTTTCGGCTGAGCTGAAGGACATCAACCAGTGAAAATCAAAAGCAATTATTAAACTTAATTTGTTAGATATATATTATCTAGAAAGTCATATTCCAGGGCTAGAATGGTAGATATTTACATATTTCTCACATGACAGGTGTACCTTAAAAACGATTTTCTATAGAAATGTTTTCTGATTTGTTTTGTAAAGACTTCACAATATTAATTACTTAGGCTAGGTTCACGATTGTGGGTGCATGTAAATGGCACGTGTTCTCGCACCTGCTGGCACAACATGCTGCTCTTTAGCAGCGGCATGTGGCTGCTATTTATTCCTAATGACGCCCTAAAGCATCTGAAATAGTAGCACATTTTCAGGTGCGCAAAACAACATGGCGTGGCAGGACCATGCAACTCTGTGCCCAGAGGGAGCATTTTGGAAAATGGGTCCGGGACATTTCCCCTGCAGATACAGCAGTGTACTCAAATAAATAGGCATCTGTGCCCATGCAAATGCAGTACATAGGACCCACAATAGTGTTTACCTAGTGTTGGTACTTGTAAGTTCTTACATGACATAACTGAAATATTGACTTACTTTTTTTTATGTGCATGCTCTGGAGCTGTCATCCTTATCCTTCCTTCACTACAATGGGTAAATGACTCAAAATAGTGAGACAACTATCACAAGGACAATTCTTAAACTTAACCACTTAAGTCCCGGACCATATTGCTGGTCAAAGACCAGAGCACTTTTTGCGATTCGGCACTGCGTCGCTTTAACTGACAATTGCGCGGTCGTGCGACGTGGATCCCAGACAAAATTGGCGTCCTTTTTTCCCCACAAACAGAGCTTTATTTTGGTGGTATTTGATCACCTTTGCGGTTTTTAGTTTTTGCGCTATAAACAAAAATAGAGCGACAATTTTTTAAAAAAATAATATTTTTTACTTTTTGCTATAATAAATATCCCCCAAAAATATATAAAAAAAAATTTTTTTCCTCAGTTTAGGCCGATACGTATTCTTCTACATATTTTTCGTAAAAAAACGCAATAAGCGTTTATTGATTGGTTTGCGCAAAAGTTATAGCGTTTACAAAATAGGGGGTAGTTTTATGGCAGTTTTAATAATATTTTTTTTTACTAGTAATGGCGGCGATCAGCGATTTTTTTCGGTACTGCGACATTATGGCGGACACTTTTGACAAATTTTTGGGACCATTGGCATTTTTATAGCGATCAGTGCTATAAAAATGCATTGATTACTATAAAAATGCCACTGGCAGGGAAGGGGTTAACACTAGGGGGCGGGGAAGGGGTTAAGTGGCCGCTTCGCGAGGTGATGTTATACTACGTGCTCTCGCGCAGGGGAGCCGACCTGTCGCCGTAGAACTGCGGTGGCTGGTCGGCATGTAGTTAAAGTGGAGCTCCACCCTAAAATAAAAATATACTTCACTAGCTTACTTTAAATCTCATTAAACAAGTTCTGAAAGAAATTTTTTTTTTACATGCCTGGAAATCCCTGTTGCTATGCAGAATTCCTAATCTGCCCTCTTCCTGGACTGCGGTCTTTCTCCTCTTCAACCTAAGGCGCACAGACTCCTGGGAAAGGAGTGTCATAATTTCCCAGGAGACTGTGCGCTCCTCTGTGCCTATGTTATCTACGTATGCATAACAACGGGGCAGGACGTTCCTATGACGCCCCCCATTGTCATGACAACGGCATAAACAACCTGCGCTACCAGCGGCGATCTACTGTGCACGCCACGAAGGGAAGAAAAAAAATGTTCTGGGCTTCGGATGCCCACACATAGAATGGCAACGGCCACAGAATAACGAGCAGCAAACAAGGCAAGTGTTAAATATATTCCCAGATCGTTTGGCGATATATTAGTAGATTTAATGTTATGTTAAAGTGGAGTTCCACCCATTTTTTTATGTTTGTCTGTGCTGCATGCCCTAATCTCATAGTGTTCAGAATGGACAATTTTTATTTATTTTGATGCTTGTAAATACCTTTATTTTGTAGTCCTTCATTACTTCCTCCTCCTTATTAGCCTAGGCTATTAAGTCACAAGGCTATTCGCAAGGGTTTCTGGGATAGGCATCATGTATCCCAGTAGTCCTTGCAAATAGCCTATTTGCATAGAGAAGGGGCGGCAACTTCCTCTGACACTCCCGTTGCTATGGAAACCTGACTGAAACCTATTACATCGCTTGTGCAGCACTGAGCATGTGCGAGATCTGCAAAGCTGAAATCCAGGAAGTCATACAGTCTGGCTTCATGATGCCCACACTTAAGATGGCCACGGTCTATTTCTAGATTATAAACTAACGAAATGCTCTAACAACCTAACAAAACGGACCTTAGTTTACAGACTAACTTTACTAGACTACATTAAGCTTGTGTAATACAGGGGTATTTATATATAAAAAGTGAAATTGTGGGTGGAACTCCCCTTTAAGTGTATTTCAATTTAACTGGCCAAAAAAAATATAAATAATTTATGACCGGAACCCCGCTTTAAGCCTGGTACACACGATCGGCTTTTCGGCGCACAAAGCGTAGGACTTTTGTCCAAAGGACGTTGGCCATGAACTTGTCTTACATACAAACGGCAAAGAATTGTCGGCCAACAAACACGAAATTACATGTTTTTTCATCTCTTTAGCACCACCCTTTGGGCAACTTCTGCTAATGTTGTGCTCTGGTTAGCATCGCTTCTGAACATGCGCGCTTATACTTTGTATTTTTTTCCAAAGGACTTCTGTACACACGATCGGATAATCCGACACCACACATTCGTTGTCGTAAGATTTTAAAGCATGCTATCCAACATTTGTTGGGGGAAAATCGGACAACAATTGTCCGATGGAGCATACAACAGCCTGCCATCGCACAATTCCCGTCTGAAAATCTGATCATGTGTACGGACCTTAACACTTATAAAAACAAGACAGCAATGGCATCTGCCTAATTTCTGTACTGGCATGGCCAATAAATGTAGTCCTGTATATTAGATGAAAACATGTAAAGCCTTTCACAACTAAGCGAAAATTTTAATGATGCTACCTTTACTATAAATTTACCAGGGAAATAACTGAAATATTGAAGTGTCTCTAAAATAAAAACTGCGCCTGCCCTTAGCAATGGGATCAACTTTCAACTGGGAGCAAAAAAAAACAGAATGTAGCTGCTTCAGGCTAGAAAGACAATCACTTTCATAAATGAGGGTCATTGTAAATATGCAGAGAGCGTACAATGTACAGGGAGACACCATCTTGCACATTAAAGATGTCACATCCTTACTTGTTATTGTTCTGTAGATTTTTCCAATGTTCCTTCTAAATCAGACAGCTAACCGGGAGAGTCTGTTCTTATTTCTGCTGTAAAATGACGGCATTCCCAACATCCCCTTGTGCACTTACTAAAGGAATATGGATAAGGTGAAAATCCTATTTTGGGGATGCTCTGCGTATTCCTCCTCCCAGCAGTGATTTAGGAGCCTTCCAGCTTTCTAATGTTTAATGCATTCTTTCACAGCCAGGGTTTGTCCAGAGGATGCTTAGGGTTCCTTGAGCAGTGACAGATTGATCAGTGCTTGTAGAGGGCTAGATTCATAAAGGAGTTACGTCGGAGTATCTCCAGATACGCCGTCGTAACTCCGAATGCGGGCCGTCGCATCTCGGCGCCTGATTCATAGAATCAGATACGCCTCAATGTTGCCTAGATACGAGCGGTGTAAGTCTCCTACGCCGTCGTATCTTAGGGTGCATATTAACGCTGGCCGCTAGGTGGCGCTTCCGTTGATTTCAGCGTAGAATATGCAAATAAGCTAGATACGCCTATCTACGTCGTTTACGTAAGGCAGTTACCCCTGCTATATGAGGCATAGCCAATGTTAAGTATGGGCGTCGGGTCAGCTTCGAATTTTCCATCGTTTGCGTAAGTCGTACACGAATAGGGATGTGCGTAAGTTACGTTCACGTCAAAAGCATTGACTATTTGCGGCGTAATTTGGAGCATGCGCAATGGGATGCTTTCACGGACGGCGCATATAACACGCCCCCTACCAGCCTATTTTGAATTAGGCGGGCTTACGCCAGCCCATATACGCTACGCCGCCGTAACTTCGGACGCAAATTTTTTCTGAATACGGGACTTGCCTGTCAAAGTTACGGCGGCGTAGCGTATATGAGATACGCTACGCCCGCCTAAAGATAGGCATTTCTCTCTGAATCTAGCCCAGAGTTTCTGCACAAACATTACTCTTCCCCTGTCAAAGCACAGGTAAGTAACTCACTGACACCAATGGTACCTGTAGGGGTGCATTCTCTCTACTGATCACCAATAAAAGGACGCCTTTCACTGGATGCTTTTCTTTCCCGACCATTGGTTTTATATGTGTTTCATTTTACTGCCCATGCTCATGTACCATACACTGCAGATAATATATATATATATATATAAAAAGGCCTTCGTGAGACCTGATAATGATTTCAGACATTGCCCTATAATTAAAAAAAAAGTTGAGAAAGTCTGGACTTATGATCAATGTGCTCCACAGTGCTTGCAGCTACAAACATCAGTGATGGCTTGCTTTGCGAGAGAACTATAGGCAAACCTTTTTTTTTTTTGGATAGAGCAAGGGAGGGTTATAGCCCCTGTCAGATTTTTTTGCCATCTGTGTCCCATTGCAGAGTCTACTCTTCACTTCCTGTTAGGGCTGCCACATCCACCCTTTAATCTCCCTGGCGGTACAATTATGTCAGATTTTTGATGCTGAAAGCGGTACAATGTTTAGCATGGAAATTTGGCGTTTCATATTGTAGGCCTGTAATTCTTAGGAATAACTCACTTAAATCTGTCCAAAACAGAGTCTAGTAGACATCCCGGGTATGATAAAACCACTTTTGACATAAACGGAGAGTTTTTGGTTGCTATGAACAATCTCCAGTTTCCAGGCAGAAAGAACAGTTTTTATAATATAAAACTTCATGCAGGACACTGGACAGACCACTAGGGACAAAGGGGATGTGTAATTATTTTATACAGTAATGTAATCTGTAAGATTACAGTCCGTGCGTCGAGCCGGTCGGGAACGGAGCTCGGCGGCACTCGGCAGTCATCAGTTTGAATCGAGCGAGGACAAAGCTTGCACACACAGCGGAGAGACATCGCAGGATCCAGGGGACAAGGTAAGTAACTTCCCCTGTATCCTGCAATGTGATCCCGAGGCGGGCTCGGGGATACCGCTTTTGGTATGCAAAATTCACCCTGAGCCCGACTCGGGAATACCGCTAGGCAGGTTAATCCGGGACACAGGTTCTGAGGCTGATTTAATGCAGATAAGGCACAAAGTGAGTTTATTTACCACCTTAATCAGCCTCAGAACCAGTGTAATTAATGTGTGTACTGGATTAAAGGGATGATGTGGCAACCTTACTGTACTTCCTGTCCCATAGCCAAACAGGAAGTGAAAGGAAATCCCTGCAAATAAAGGTATTACTTGGGTCCCCCCATTTCACCAGAACGAGTGTCTTCATTGGAATTACTTTTCTGGGAACAACCCAAAATTTGGGATTTTCTTTTGCTTACAGACAGCAATAAAAACTGGCAAGCGCTCTAATCCCTCTCCACTCTATCCAAAACTAAAACACAGTTTTACCTTTAGTTATACTTTAAGGCTTAGCTATTGCTTGTTAAGAACTAGCACCAGATTAACTTTAAAGTGGAGTTCCACTCATAAATATAACATTACATCAGTAGTTTTAAAAAAATGTCATTAGTCCTTTACGAATTTTTTTTTTTTTTTTAGATGCCTTCAAAGTGTTGTTGCTAGGCAGAATAGTTAATTTCCCCACTTCCTGCACCTAGGTGCTTAATGCTTCCTAACCTACACCGCACAGACTCCTGGGAATGTAGTGGGTGTAACTTTCCAGGAGTCTGTGCATTCCCCAGTCTCAAAGAATCATGTGACTTGGACAGCACAGGTGCTGAAACCTGATCTGACACTGCTTGTGCAGCACTGAGCATGTGCTAGATCTGCAAGGCTGAAATCCAGGAAGTCATACAGTCTGGCTTCATGATGCCCACACTTAAGATGGCCCCAGTCAATTTCTAATTTATAAAGTGTCTAAATGCTGTAACAACCTAACAAAACGGACCTTAGTTTATAGACTAACTTTACTAGAATACATTAAGCTTGTGTATTACAGGGGTATTTATATTTAAAAAGTAAAATTGTGGCCGGAACTCCGCTTTAACTATGCTGCTTGACCAGGATTTCATAGTGGTGATAAATATATAAGAAATAAATAGCAGTCTTGTTTATCCTTTGGAGTTCATGAAATGCATGAAATATGTCTTGCCTGTCAAGAGCCTTTAACCACTTAAGGACCGCCTCCTGCACATATACGTCGGCAGAATGGCACTGCTGGACACAAGCACGTATATATACGTCCTGTACTTGTACCGAGCCGTGGGCCCGCGACCCGGTCCGAAGCTCTGGGACCGGGACCGCGGGTCCGGCGGACCCGATCAACGCTCGAGTGCGGCGATCGGTCCCCCGGAGCTGAAGAACGGGGAGAGCCGTGTGTAAACACGGCTTCCCCGTGCTTCACTGTGGCGGCGTATCGATAGCGTCATCCCCTTTATAGGGGAGACACGATCGATGACGTCACACCTACAGCCACACCACCCTACAGTTGTAAACACTCACACAGTGAACACTAACTCCTACAGCGCCACCTGTGGTTAACTCCCAAACTGCAACGGTCATTTTCACAATAAAGAATGCAATTTAAATGCATTTTTTGCTGTGAAAATGACAATGGTCCCAAAAATGTGTCAAAATTGTCCGAAGTGTCCGCCATAATGTCGCAGTCACGAAAAAAATCGCTGATCGCCGCCATTAGTAGTAAAAAAAATAAAAATGCAATAAAACTATCCCCTATTTTGTAAACGCTATAAATTTTGCGCAAACCAACCGATAAACGATTATTGCGATTTTTTTTACCAAAAATAGGTAGAAGAATACGTACCGGCCTAAACTGAGGAAAAAAAAAATTATATATGTTTTTGGGGGATATTTATTATAGCAAAAAGTAAAAAATATTGAATTTTTTTCAAAATTGTCGCTCTATTTTTGTTTATAGCGCAAAAACTAAAAACCGCAGATGTGATCAAATACCACCAAAAGAAAGCTCTATTTGTGGGGAAAAAATTACGCCAATTTTGTTTGGGAGCCACGTCGCACGACCGCGCAATTGTCTGTTAAAGCGACGCAGTCCCGAACTGTAAAAACCTTGGGTCTTTAGCCAGCATATTGGTCCGGGGCTTAAGTGGTTAATGAAACCTTTAATGAGAGAAATTAGTAGCTGCATTATTGCTCTCTCCTTTTTTTAAAATATTAGTTACCTGGCCTATTTCTCGTTTCAATTCATTAAAGAGTTGGTAAACAGCAAAAAAAACAAAAACAAAAAAGTTCTCTCTGCAAGGTAAGAGCATAATATGCTAGTATGCATCACATACTAGCACATTATGAAAGACCTGAAAATGAAGCCCTCCAGCGGGGGGCTGTTACTATTGACACAGCTTCTATCTTCACCCAGTCTTCTTTCTGGGTTTGAAGGCTGCGGCCGTTTCAATTGCCGAGCTGCGATGACGTCACTCCTGATGAGTAACGGCCGTGGCACGGCTCTCTCAGTGGATGGCACGCTGTCCACTGAGAGCGCATATGCCAGTGACATAACCGGTGCTGCTAAAGTAAATATTTTCTAAATGGTGCAGGTTTAGGAGATGTTTACCGTACTTACAGGTAAGCCTTATTATAGGCTTACCTGTGGGTATAAATCAAGAAAAATAAGTTTACTACCTCTTTAAAGTGTTACTAAACCCAGTAATATTAAATAGTTTAATCCCCCCCCCCCCCACAGTGTCCGCAGCTTATAAATCTTCTTTTTACATTGAAATACCACCACTATATACCTTTTTGGATGATCTGCGTACCACAGTCAATCATAAACTGCACAGTTTCTCCAGTGCAGAGAGTTCAGGAAGAAGGAGATTTCCACTGCAGCCTGTATACACACCCACATGTGTGATGTCAATATCACGTGACTTGGCTAGTTCAGCTCAACAAGGAAATATTCTCTACCCTACAGCACGAAAGACACAACTGAGCATGTGCAGGTCGGTTACTTTGCCTGTGTTAGCTGGCCTTCCCCAGATAGTGCAGAAGGGAAGGATCTGTGCATACAGGATAAAACAGCCTTTTTACACAATGCAGAGAATTAACCGTTTACGTTCCACGGTCAGTATAACAAGCATGCTGCATATACAGACTGATTTTACAGTTTAGTAACACTTTAAGAGTCACAGGCCCACATGTGTGCAACAACTGAAGCCAAATCTTCTGATCCGCATATAAGCTCTGGCCAATCTTCATAAACTATTGAACCCACTGGATCACCACAAAACCAAGCAACTGCTACCTTCAGAAGGAGGAGTCATTAGTGGTTGCCTCCACAGTTTACTTGCCTCCGGGTTTACTTCAAAGCTAATTTATTTAGAAAACAATATGTAGTTTTACAATAATACTGCTGTATTCTCCATTCTCCCCCCCCCCCCCCCTTACAGGAACTAGTGGATTCTTAAAGCTGGCCACCAACATCAGACATGTGTTAGCCAGTCATTTTCTTAATTCACAGGACTCCCCTCACTCAGGGCTGTCTTAATGCATGAGCCCCCCTAGGAACTGTCCAGGGGCTCCAGGTGTATGAGGGCCCCACATTAGTCTTGCAATAGGCTCTGCCACTACAGGCTGACAGATGATGTGACAGCAGCGTCACTCACTACTCTTGTCAGCAGGGAGGAGGAGAAGCACAGCAACGCTGCTTAGTTTTGAAAAGTGCGGCCAGACAGGTGAAGGCAACTGCTTTTTTGGGGAGTATTCTAGTATTTGAAAGCTAAATCTTTAAGGCCAGGTTCACACCTATGCAAATTGAGTGCGGCTTAAACCACATTCCAATACGCAGAACATTTCTAAATACATTGTTCTCAATGAGGCTGGTTCACATATGTGCAAAGCAATCGCACTGCACATTGCAGTAAAACCGTGTGCGTCTTTTAGGCATTGCGGTGCGGCTCAGGTGCGAATTCAAGCCCATTATCTTCTATGGGTACGCAGCTGATTCGCAGATGTGTTCAGTTCTCTTCAGGAATTTCTCTCATTCAGCTCAATACACTTCTCCCCCACTCTCCTCTCACCCGTAACTTCTCCCAGGTCTCCAAATTCGCATCTAAATCTGAACACTTCTCTTATCTCTCTGCAGAGATAAGAGAGCTGAAATTCGCACCGCACTAGTGTGATTCCGGCCTAAAAGAGAAGTATGTTTTTTTTTTCTCCTAATCATACTTACCTAGGGGAATGCAGCATTAGATACCAATACTGCATCTGTCCCCCGCCGCCTCTTCACTGAGAAGCGAGCCACCGAACACCGCTGATGGCTCAGTTCTCTCGCCTCCCCGAGGGTAGAGCTGCTGCCTGTCAATCAGCATCTCTCATGCTCTGCTCCTCCATGCACATTGGAGCACTGACCTGCAGAGGGACGGGAAGCAGCAGTCTCAGCCTCTCAGCGGCACGCTAAGAGACTGAGACTGCCATCAGTCCAGGTAGCTGGCGCATCCAGACTTCCAAAGTCGGGATGACATGGTGCCTGGACTGATCCTGGAGATGTCAGCGAAGAGCAGACTTCAGACCGATCTCCGCTAAAAACGGGTCACAGGAGTGCAAAACTAATTGCATTTCTGTGGCCATAGGAAAAGCCGAGCCTAAAAAGCTCTGGCTGCACTTCTGCTTTAAACACTGCAGAGCTGGAGCATGCAGTAATGGGCAGGGCGAAAGCTTCCAGAGTCCCGATTGGCCCCTCCACCTTTCCATACAGTACTGTGTACACAGGCATCTTACTCAGAAGTGAAAGTGCCAAATGCTGGTCATAAGTAAAGTACGCTGTGGTTTTTCAAAAGAATATGTAATGTATGTATGTATGTATGTATGGTATGTACAGTATGTGTGTGAGCCTTGAAAAAGTAACCATACCCCTTGAAATGTTCCACATTTTGTCATGTCACAACTAAATACATAAATGTATTTTATTGTGATTTTATGTGATAGACCAACACAAGTGACATTTAATTGTGAAGTAGAAGGAAAATTATCAATGGTTTTCACAATGTTTTACAAATAAATATCTGAAAAATGTGGCGTGCATTTGTATTCAGCCCCCCTGAATCAATACTTCGCAGAACCACCTTTTGCTGCAATTACATCTGCAACATCTTTTTGGGGATGTCTCTACCAGCTTTGCACATCTAGAGAGTGACGTTTTTGCCCATTCTTTGCAAAATAGCTCAAGCTCTGTGAGGTTGGATGGAGAGCATTTGTGAACTGCAGTTTTCAAGTCTTGCCACAGATTCTCAATTGGATTTAGGTCTGGACTTTGACTGGGCCATTCTAACACATGAATATGCTTTGATCTAAACCATTCCATTGTAGCTCTGGCTGTATGTTTAGGGTCGTTGTCCTGCTGGAAGGTGAACCTTGGAGTCCGCAAAAGACTTGAGACTGAGACAAACAGGTTTTCTTCTAAGATTGCCCTGTAATTGGCTCCATCCATCTTCCCATCAACTCTGACCAGCTTCCCTGTCCCTGCTGAAGAAAAGAATCCCCACAACATGATGATGCCACCACCATGTTTCACGGTAGGGATGGTGTGTTCAGGGTGATGTGCAGTGTTCGTTTTCTGCCACACATAGCGTTTTGCTTTTAGGACAAAAAGTTACATCTGTCCAGAGCATTTTCTTCCACATGTTTGCTGTGGGTTTGCAGTTGTGCCATACTTTTTAAGTTACACAAATAAATATTAACAACAACTTTATCAGTGGCCATCAGTGCAGCCTCACCCATGCCCATCAATGCAGCCTCACCTGTGCCCATCAATGCAGCCTCACCCGTGCCCATCAATGCAGCCTCACCCATGCCCATCAATGCAGCCTTAGCCGTGTCCATCAATGCAGCATGACCAGTGCCCACTAATGCAACCTCACCTTTGTCCATCATTGCAGCCTCACCTGTGTCCATCATTGCAGCCTCCCCTGTGCAGCCTCACCTGTGCAGGCTCACTTGTGTCCATCATTGCAGCCTAACCAGTGCAGTCTCACCAGTGTCCATCATTGCAGCCTCATGAGTGCAGCCTCTCCTGTGTCCATCATTGCAGCCTCTCCTATGCAGAGGGGGCGGCCGAAATCATCATATCGAACGAGAGCATGGATGAAGAGGAGAGCCGGCTTGATCACAGAGCAGGGTTTTTCCACTGTAACAGCTTACATTAGAATGATGCCTGACCTGTGCCTATGACAGCTGACTCTCCTCTTCCTCCACGTGGGCTGGATTATGAGTCAGAAGATATTGCAACAAACTGATTATAAGGCTCCGATATGTCCCTCTGGGAAATGAAGCCCTCCACAACACCAACCCCCTTCTCATGAGGGATGGAGTTGCCAGACATGAATCCCTAGGAATACAAATCCCATCTAATAACTTCATAAGATGAATTGTATAAAGAGGGTAAGGAGAGTACATCAGGACCCAAATAGCCATCGACCAGTTGACTGGCCAACTATTGCCTGACACAATGGGCCTGCCAGGTGGTTGGTCCATACATTTGTGAATCTTAAGTAGGGCATATAGTGTAGGGGTCCTAGGGTTACGAATATTCAAAAACGCCTACGTAAATTTATCAATGACTCCATCACTGTATGCCCCACCAATCAAATTTCTGTATTTGGTCTGGATTGCTCCAGTGGCAAGCTGTGAAGCTCTGGTGAACTCCATGCCCAAGAGGGTTAAGTCAGTGCTGGAAAATAATGGTGTCCACACAAAATATTGCCACTTTGGGTCCAATTTGGACATTTTTACTTGGGGTGTACTCACTTTTGATGCCAGCGGTTTAGACATTAATGGCTCTGTGTTGAGTTATTTTGAGGGGACAGCAAATTTACACTGTTATACAAGCTGTACACTCACTACATTACATTGTAGCAAGGTGTAATTTCTTTAGTGTTGTCACATGAAAAGATATAATAAAACATATACAAAAATGTGAGGGGTATACTCACTTTTGTGAGATACTGTATAATATATATATATATATATATATATATATATGTATATAGCACCCTGATGTTTAGACAAGGGTGCTATTAAATTTATCTGCCAAGTGATAGTTGCCTTGGCCAATTGATAGGAGGACAATTAATTTCATCCTAATTCAATGAATTGCTACACTTCCCCCTTCTGCCACTAGATGGCCGGGTATCTGGTGACATTAGATAAGACAAGGACAGAACAGATTAGGAATGAATGGGGTGTCTCAGACAATGGGCAGGGATTTTCTTGGGTCCTTTGACCTTCTGGGAAAACGTATTTATTTGGGGGGGAGTCAGGTGATCGGGTTCTATGCCACCTGGACGGCTGTCTGGGTGGACGTGTGTCGTATTCCCCCGGTCTGCTAGGCCAGAAACCTAAGGCCTATCCTGGGGACATCTGGCTGCTAGGCTATCTAAGGGCCTATCCAGAAGTAGTGCAGGGTTAGGACTGCGGACTTAGGTCGAACTAGAAGTAACGGTTCCGCCGGCCGGGGGAAACTGTTGTGGTCAGAGGTAGATGGGAAGCTGTTGCCATAAAGGAACCATCCACCTTGCTACCGCAGACCACAGTGAGTGAGCTGAGTCCAGTACCAGAGCAGACTTCTCGCCAGCCAGGGACGGTGAAGAAGTGGGAAAGCATCAGCAAGTGCCAAGTCAGGGACCTAGCGGGATAGCAGAGGTGATGCTTGTGGAGTGCCAAGCCAGGGACCTAACGTGTCAGCAGGGATGAAGCTTGAGGAGTATCTGTGAGTTCCTAGCCAGGGACCCAGCAGTGAAGTGGGTGTGACGCTTGAGGAAGATACTGAGTGCTACAGTAAAAGAGCTCAGGGGATCCAGTGGTCTAGCGGATCTGAATTCTAGTGAGAGAGACTGATGCCGCGTACACACGATAATTTTTCATTTTTTAATGTCATTGAAAACGATCGTGTGTGGGCTTCAGAGCATTTTTCGGGTTCTGAAAAACGGGCAAAAAAAAATTCGAACATGCTCTATTTTTTCACAACGTTTTTAACTTTTGTCGTTTTTCGAGTTGTAAAAAATGGTCGTGTGTGGGCTTTAACAACGTGAAAAATGCGCGCATGCTCAGAAGCAAGTTATGAGACGGGAGCGCTCATTCTGGTAAAACTACCGTTCGTAATGGAGTAAGCACATTCATCACGCTGTAACAGACAGAAAAGCGCGAATCGTCTTTTACTAACACGGAATCAGCTAAAGCAGCCCAAAGGGTGGCGTCATCATTCGAATGGAACTTCCCCTTTATAGTGCCGTCGTACGTGTTGTACGTCACCGCGCTTTGCTAGAGCATTTTTTTTCACGATCGCGTGTAGGCAAGGCCGTTTTAATGATCAAGTTGAAAAAAACGTTGTTTTTTCTAGAGCCTGAAAAACGTCTTTTTTTACAACCCGAAAAATGATCGTGTGTACGCGGCATTAGAGCTCGTTAAGTGAAGACCCACAGTGAGTGAGTGTGGGGTAAAGAGAACTGTTCATGTTTCAGAAAGTTGAATACCTGTTTAGTTAGTAACAGCTACAAGATTGTTGCCATAGGAGACAGCGTCCTGCCTATACAGAAGTGGTGTCTGGCTGGAGGCCTTCACCTGTATAGCTGTCTACCTATAGAAGTCTCGGAGTCAGGGCTGTCTTAATCGGAGGGCACACCTGGGCACTGCCCAGGGGCCCCAGCTGCATGGGGGGCCCCTGCACTTTCCCCAAAGCAGCTGGTCCTTGAGCCCATGCTGCCCCAAAATTGGGGGCCCCATGATGGTACTGAGAGTGATGGATACACAGGGGAGGCAGGCTGGCAGCAAAGTGCCATGCTGTGCAGAACGATACCTATTTTACAGCCAGCAGGGAGGGCAGGGCCAGAGTGCCAGTGATGCTCTGACCCCACCACATGCAGCTTGAATGCTCGGAACTTAAAGCCTGTGGGTAGGAGCTGGAGTGGGAGTTGTTGAGTCAGCAAAACTGAGAGCCCACCTGCATAAGTAGCTTTGTGGATGCTGTTTCTTTGCTGTACAGAATGATTGTTCATGTAGTTAATGCGGAGCTCCACCCAAAAGTGGAAGCTCCGCTTGTCTGCCTCATACCTACTTGATGTCTGTTTACCTGCACTGTCTCCATTGTAGGAGCATTACTTTGCCCAGGGGCCCATGATGCTATTAAGATGGCCCTGCTTGTAGTCTGCTAATTAACATTGCATCTACCTAAGGGTGTCCTGGCTCTAACCCTCTCTCCCACAGTTCTGTTTAAGAGACAATAAATCTCTTTGCATTCAAAAAGTGTCTGGCGCCCACATGTTTATCTTGCATTACACCCACCATGCCTCCGTAACCCACTCTACACTGAATGCTGTCAGCTGTCATTAACTCTGGAGGTCACCATTGGGCTCCAGGGTCCCCGGGACTTTGCTACATCTATATATATATTTGACGCCCTCAGTTGAAGTCAGAAGTGACGAAACGCCAGGGCGTGAAGTGACGTGTGCATTCCACCGTCAGCTAGCTAGTTTTGGGAAGCACAAAATATCGCTGTGTATTCAACACAGATGTCTCCCTGGACAGCAGACTGATGACTACACTCACTTTGAGACTTCATTGATGTTTAAAATTTGTACATATTCTGTATGAGGGACGGGTTTATAGGTTTTCTATTAATAAATTCATGGAACAGGATTACGCTATGTCCACAATTTCCTTTATGTTTTATGAACACACTTGATCGGAGAGAAAATTATAGTTACCAATGTCGCCTCCATTGCTGATGACCGCTTTTTCCAAGCAACATAAGGATTTGATCTTAAAGGCTTGGTGTTTGGTAGTTGGTGCACACACTGACCAATCTCTAGGATCACCCACTATGTTTAAAGAGCAATTTATACTGTCATCATATACAAATTATCTATTTGGGTTATTGAGTTGGTTAGAAGCAGAAATGGACTAACAGTAGCGCTGATGCAGTGATCTATCTGAACTTTCTTGTGTTAAAGCGGAGGTTCTCCCAAATAACATCTATATAAGAGCAAATTCTTTATATTACTAACATGTAAAGTAGCCACTTTTATTTTTTTATTTTTTTTTAGGCTGTACATACCTTATTATCGCTATTTTAATGTCGGCTTCCGGGTACTCACTCCCGCAGGAGTAGGCGTTTCTATCCTGAGGCGCAATGTAATCTGGGAGTTTGCCCAGATGAGTGATGTCCTTCAGAAAAAGTTCCCCCCGGCGGATAAGGCCGCCCCCCCGTATTGCGTAGGCACGTCATGAACCTCAACGGAGAAACGCCGCGGGAGTGAGTACCCGGAAGCCGACTTTTAAATAGCGATAATAAGGTTTGTACAGCCTAAAAAAAAAAAAAAAAGTGGCTACTGTACATGTTAGTAGTATAAAGAATTTGCTCTTATATAGATGTTATTTGTGTGAATCTCCGCTTTAACCTTTTATATATATACATATATATATACAGACACACACTTATAAGTGTAAACAAACATTTTAAAATGTATCAAACTGTGGACGGTGCCAGTAGGGCAGAGATTGGTGTCAGTTGGGCAGTGTCAGTCGTTTTTTATTTTTAGATTTTTTTAAAAAACAATTTTTTTACAGGATTTTCTATTTAAAATTCTACTCCGAGTTCCACTGGGGGGTTTTGGTGAAATATCAGGGGTCTAAACAAACCCCCGATGTCTCACGTTAGGGGCAGAGATTCCCCAACCCTTTTCTCTGCAGTATCAGCTTCACTGGACAGTGAATGATTGGGAAATGCTCTGTACTGTACTGTGTATTCACAAACTGAAGCCTAGTAAACACAGTTTACTAGGCTTCAGTTATGAATGAACACAGTGAGTAATCTGTACCAATCACTCACTGTGTTTATTCTGAAAGGTAAGCGGCCAGTAAATGACATGGGCAGGAGAAATCTATACCACACAGGTACAAATACCTCACCTTCAGAGCAGTAAAAGAGGTATGCACCATGAGAGGTATGCTTCTTTTCCTGATCTTATACATGGGAGGTATGCTTTTTTCCTGATCGTACACATAGGAGGTGTATTTTTCCCCTGATCTTACACATGGGAGGTGTGCTTTTTTCCTGATCTTACACATGGGAGGTGTGCTTTTTTCCTGATCTTACACATGGGAGATGTGCTTTTTTCCTGATCTTACACATGGGAGGTGTGCTTTTTTCCTGATCTTACACATGGGAGGTGTGCTTTTTTCCTGATCTTACACATGGGAGGTGTGCTTTTTTCCTGATCTTACACATGGGAGGTGTGCTTTTTTCCTGATCTTACACATGGGAGGTGTGCTTTTTTCCTGATCTTACACATGGGAGGTGTGCTTTTTTCCTGATCTTACACATGGGAGGTGTGCTTTTTTCCTGATCTTACACATGGGGGGTGTGCTTTTTTCCTGATCTTACACATGGGAGGTGTGCTTTTTTCCTGATCTTACACATGGGAGGTGTGCTTTTTTCCTGATCTTACACATGGGAGGTGTGCTTTTTTTCTGATCTTACACATGGGGGTGTGCTTTTTTCCTGATCTTACACATGGGAGGTGTGCTTTTTTCCTGATCTTACACATAGGAGGTGTGCTTTTTTCCTGATCTTACACATGGGAGGTGTGCGTTTTTCCTGATCTTACACATGGGAGGTGTGCTTTTTTCCTGATCTTACACATGGGAGGTGTGCTTTTTTCCTGATCTTACACATGGGAGATGTGCTTTTTTCCTGATCTTACACATAGGAGGTGTGCTTTTTTCCTGATCTTACACATGGGAGGTGTGCTTTTTTCCTGATCTTACACATGGGAGGTGTGCTTTTTTCCTGATCTTACACATGGGAGGTGTGCTTTTTTCCTGATCTTACACATGGGAGATGTGCTTTTTTCCTGATCTTACACATGGGAGGTGTGCTTTTTTCCTGATCTTACACATGGGAGGTGTGCTTTTTTCCTGATCTTACACATGGGGGGTGTGCTTTTTTCCTGATCTTACACATGGGAGGTGTGCTTTTTTCCTGATCTTACACATGGGAGGTGTGCTTTTTTCCTGATCTTACACATGGGAGGTGTGCTTTTTTTCTGATCTTACACATGGGGGTGTGCTTTTTTCCTGATCTTACACATGGGAGGTGTGCTTTTTTCCTGATCTTACACATAGGAGGTGTGCTTTTTTCCTGATCTTACACATGGGAGGTGTGCGTTTTTCCTGATCTTATACATGGGAGGTGTGCTTTTTTCCTGATCTTACACATGGGGGGTGTTCTTTTTTCCTGATCTTACACATGGGAGGTGTTCTTTTTTCCTGATCTTACACATAGGGGGTGTGCTTTTTTCCTGATCTTACACATAGGAGGTGTGCTTTTTCCTGATCTTATACAAGCACAGCTATTACAACCACGCTGAGCTGGAAAGGTCACATAGAGGAACCTGTATTATGGTGAATTCTGTAGATCTTTTACCTAAATGAATGCCAACATGCTATTGCTGCCTATGGAAGCTATTATGAAGACAGATTGCTCTAGCTGGCACATCAGTTATTTGTCCTGTGATGGCAATAGTTACTAAATTGAGTTCTATGCTAGAAAAATGATCAATTCTAATTAAACTTGCTAGTAGGAAATGTGAGACCAATAGAGTGTTAGTGGTCATAAGATGGGCTCAGTGGGTGACATCTATTGCCCTACAATTGGAAATGCTGAAGAGTCGCACATAACCTAAATGTGTCTCAGTCCCTCAATGTCATGCATGGTGTAGGGAATTGTTAGAAACAGCAGGAGCACGGATTATGTATTGTGTGTTTTTTTTCTTAGCACGTTGTATTCCATCTGATAACTAGTAATCACTTGGCATATCTATACAAGCCTGCACGGCTGTGTATCACAATTACTACTGCGCCTCGGCTCTCCTAGAAATAAATGATTATTAGTGCCTGTGTGATTACAATTGCCAGTGAAAGGAGACTGGGAGAATACATTATTATCCGTGTGTCAAAGCTCTCCAGCAGACTGTGACTTGCATAAATGCCTTGGAATTGAATGAGGAGCAGAACCCGTGAAGGGGATCAGGAGGTGTCTGCAGACACAACGACTCAGGATGGAATCAGCACCATGAGCCATGGACAGCAGCCCCGGCAATCAGGACAAGCATTGCCACCGACTCACTGCATTGCCTCCCAAGGATCCCCACCAATGCTAATCGCTTTAGAAGGTCGCACCAAATTCCATCTCTACCATTAGGAGACCCCCCAACTCTCTACAACCTAGTGGATCTCATTACCATATGACCTCTGGGATGTTACCTGATTGTGGAACTTTCATCTGAATTGCATTTGACAATACTCTTCATTTTGCTTCATATCAGAGGAAACCAAATCGTGCATGCTTGGCAGAACCCATTCTCACCCGGATTATGACAACAGCAGGCACCATCATCAGCCTTGCCAGTGTGTCGGAGTGTCTTCTGTATACTTTCAATGGAAATGGTATTCTGTGTATCTGATGAGAACTTTATGGCAAGAAGACTCCAAAGATTTGTTTAACTGGAGGGATCAGTCGTTTGGAATTTTCAGGATTAGCACTGGGCAATAGCAAAAGAAATAAGACCCCCAAAATGGTAAGTTAATAGCAATATACATGTCTTTTTGTTCAAAGGAATGTCTTTTCTTTATGATGTATCAACAGGAACAATGTACACAGTATTGGAACGTTGCTGTAGCAGAATTATTAGGGGAAGCATGGTGACATCTTTTATATTGTAGCTCTTTTAATGAATTAATATTAGGGTCAATTATATCTTAGTTTTGGATGGATGGTGATAAGTGGGTTCAGCTCCCTTTGACTCTGATGTTGACATCTTGGTATCAGCATTTCCATTCCATTTACTTGCCCAATCCTTTACTGAGGGAGCTAATTCTCCATAATAAAGCTACATTTTATTTTATAATAAGGAGACCTCAGGAATACAAGTTGATCCAGGGTAAATCCGATTGCCTCTCGGGGGATCAGGAAGGAATTTTTTCCCCTGCTGTAGCAAATTGGATCATGCTCTGCTGGGGTTTTTTGTCTTCCTCTGGATCAACTGTGGGTATGAAGTTGGGTGTATGAGATTGTACTGTGTTTTTTATTTTGTTTGTTTATTTTTGTGGTTGAACTGGATGGACTTGTGTCTTTTTTCAACCTGACTAACTATGTAACAAGGAGGATGGTATATCACATTCCTTTGGAGCTACTATGGCCAGATGTAGGTGCTAGAGCTGATACAGCCTACCATTGTTTATTCCTGACCACAAAAAAAGACAGTTTTGGTAATACTCAAGCTTAGATGTCAAGACCAAATTCAGCAGTATTGGAATGTGTCAGTCAACATGACAATAACCCTTTGACTAAATGATCCATATGACAGCAGCCAGACAGGTATGATTGTGCACAAGTGTACATTCTTACTGCTCTGCTACAGTGCTTATTTACTTTCTCACAACATGGGGAATGAGTAAGGACCTAAAAAGGTGTATTGTGGTCAGGAAGTCTTTAACCAAGCAGGATAATTATGCAGTGCAGGATATAATTTGCTATGTTCTTAGAAATCATATGTAGCATGATTCTTGTACTTGTAGGTCCATATGCAAATAAAATTCTAAGACATACCTGCTGAATCTGATAGGGGAAAAAAGTGCTAAAACGCTGTTTTACACGTTTTATCAATAAAGAAATATTTTTTTCTTGGATGTCATCCTGAGAGCCAACTATCCCTTTCCTTACTCTGATACCTGCTGATAAATTACGGTTGAATTAAAGTCAAATTGATAGTATCTTAAAGCACTTTTGAATGATACATCTGAACAAGTAAATGATGAAAACAGCTATGAGGTTTAGATTCTCAACACAAGATGTTTTCCTTGAAGGCTTTTACATCTAATGGGAACATTTTGTCAGATGCAGAAAAACATTAGCATTATTGTTAAGTGACCTCAAATCGTATAAATCTATGCAACATAGAGCAATATTCTTTTAGGATCATAAAATATATGACATTATACCTCTGTATAAGAATACACTGTTTGAAACTTTTATTCATGTCGCTGGAAGGTATTGTACTAGAGAAAACACACACAATGCATTCCCAACTTACAGTGTATGTGTCTTGCACCTCTGTGCATGTACAGGCTTGGGAAACATCAACTTTGTCAAATTTAAAAGTTGTACACATTCCCAGCTTTCGTGGCCTGAAACACTATTTTAAGATTTTCCGTTGGGAACAATGGTTACCCCAGGAATCAGTACAGACAACAAATAACAAATTATTCCCCATATGGTTTTAAGATGATTATATTTGGGTAAAAATACAAACAGAGGCATTAGATCTCCTATTATTGGTATCTGATGTTTTGAACGACTATTTTATTTTTCAAGATACCATTACCTTGCTTTGGTTAGGCTGTTTGCAAATACCAGACAAAAACCCCCAAAAGAGGGGGCTTCAAAACAATGTTTTATAAAATGATTAGTAGAAAACAACCAACATGCTTTGGGGACTTATGCCGCGTACACACGATCGGTCCATCCGATGAGAATGGTCTGATGGACCGTTTTCATCGGTTAACCGATGAAGCTGACTGATGGGCAGTCGTGCCTACACACCATCGGTTAAAAAAACGATCGTGTGAGAACGCGGTGACGTAAAACACAACGACATGCTGAAAAAAACGAAGTTCAATGCTTCCAAGCATGCGTCGACTTGATTCTGAGCATGCGTGGATTTTTAACCGATGGTTTGCCTACTAACGATCGTTTTTTTTTCTATCGGTTAGGTATCCATCGGTAAAATTTAAAACAAGATTGCTTTTTTTTAACCTATGGATAAATAACCGATGGGGCCCACACACGATCGGTTTGGTCCGATGAAAACGGTCCATCAGACCGTTCTCATCGGTTTGACCGATCGTGTGTACGCGGCATTAGACACTTCCCCTTCATCAGGCCTTGTGTTATGTTTAATATCCAAATGTGACTGGACTTGATTGAAAAGTAGCAATAGTTACTGAATATGGTATGGAACAGGCATGTAACAAATGTCTGCTACTGGTACCCTGTGCAGTGTAGGTCTGTGAAAACTAAAGAAGCACCATTATGTAATGAAAATAATGTACAAAACGTGTTGGCTTTTCACTGATCGATTAAGAAAACATAATTTTGGACTCTCAGACCCTTTGGTGTGGTAGTTCTTCTGTTTCCTGTATATATGGGTCACGAGAGTAAATGTAATCTGCGTGCAGTTTGAACAGTTATTGAGTGGGTTAGAATTTTCTATCTGATGTTCATTAACAGAGATGAACAGGCACAACCCTGAGCTCCACAATGCGTCATATTCCCCAACAGGTTTCATCCAAGTCTATGATTGTCTCTACATAACCAAATCCTTCTGTGAATGGCCATCTGAACTATATCAGACTTTACTAAAAAGCCATAGTATAATTTTAAGCTTATGCCTTGTGTGTGCACAGCTAAACACACCTAAACATGAGTACTTTAGGTGCGTATTTTATGCAGGATCTTCTGCTAGCTCTGGCAGCAAGAACTTGCCCTCCATGCAAAAATACACATATGCCTGTGTGAATGAGCTCCGGCGGGATGTACAGGAATCAGCAACAATTTGTGAAAAGAGATATCACATCCACAGACACTGAACTATTAGGTCATGGGCAAAGAGGCCTCTCAGTGACAGCCTGAAAGACAGAGTTGAAACATTTAAAGTGGTTTTAAACCCTTACAAACCACTTTTAACTACAGGTAAGCCTATAATAAGGCTTACCTGTAGCTACCCCAGATATCTCCTAAACATGCACGGTTTAGGAGATATCCCCTGTATCAGCATGTGCCAACGTCATCGGCACATGCACACTGAAGCAATGGCATGTTCGTGCCATTGATTCAGCTAGTGTGCCATTACCAGCATCATCGTGGCTCCGGCCATTCACAGCGTCGGAGCCTGCCATACCCGAAAGTAACTTCGGGAACAATGTTGCCCACCCGAGCTGTGTACTGGGAGTGCTGCGGGGGCTTTGATCTAACGTGAGTATTTCATAATGAGCTAGTATGCTATGCATACTAGCTCAATATGCCTTTGTCTTACAGTTTTTCTTTTCGTTGTTCTTTGTGGTTTTACAACCACTTTAAGAGCCGGTTCACACTGGGGCGACCTGGGATCCGACTTTAAGTCGCCCCAAGTTGCCCCAAGTCGCGCGGTTGAGAAAATTAATGGGAGCCGTCTAAATGTACACTACTGAAGTCGCTCCTACTTCAGAAAAGGTTCCTGTACTACTTCAATCAGACTTCTAGGTGACTTGTAGGCAACTTGTACCCATTGATTTCAATGGAAGTTGCCTCAGAATTCAGATCACTGTCTTAACTGAAGCAATACAGGAAGATAACATACATTTCTCAGGCAAACCCCTCCCTTCCCCCTCCCTCCCACAGAGCTGATTGTTGTTTGATTTGCCACTGGAAAGCCTCCTGTCCTGGAGGCGACTTGAAGTTGCCTTGTACTGTCCTGGATTCAACTTGAAGTTGCCTTGTAAGTTGCCTGATGATTCATACTCAAACCGTGTCCAGGTTGCCTCCCAAAGGGAAGTTGTGTTGCACCTGTGTGAATGGGCTCTAAGGAGCAAGCTCTGGTGTTCTGTTGTGAAGGCAGTATGTGAGTGCATGCACATGGGAAACTAAACCATCTTTAGGACCTTAGCTCTGGCATCTATGTCCTTCATTCAGTGTGCTCCACTAAAGGTGCAAGTCAGGCTAGGAGTCCTTGTGGAAATTAAGGGATCTCAATATACCAGATAACTGTGTTCGAGTGGGGGGTGGAGGTTGAGTCCGCAAAGTTCTACATGCCCAAGTTCCTGGTGGAGCTGTTAAAGATGGTCCTGAACAATAATTTCTTTATGTTTTAACAGCAAGTTTTACTGTCAAGTAAGGGGGGTAGCCATGGGAGCCGCATTTGCCCCTTCTTATGCATGTCTGCATTTAGGATGGTGGGAGAGGGAAGATGTATACACCCATCCTTCCTTTGACCAACATGTGATCCATTGGGTCCACTACATTGATGATGTGCTGTTGGTGTGGAGAGGCTCTTCAGAACAACTTAATCCTGGACCTTAATAAGAATAATAGAAATATCATTCTTACATTTAAGATAGATCCATATCAAATTGAATTTTTGGACGTTATGATTATTAAAGATTGTACAAGGATAAAAACAAAAACATTTAAAAAGCCACAATTCTATAGCTAAAGAAAAGAAGAAAGCATTGTATAAAAGTGGAGATTATAGTGTTGAGCGGAATACGCCATATTCGATTTCGCGATATATCACGAATATATAGCCGAATATTTGTGAAATATTCGCTAAAATCGAATATTCGTGATATTTTATCAAAAAAAATGTTTGCAAAATTTCGCTAATGCGAATGCGAAACTGATTGCGAAATTTCGCTAATGCGAATGCGAAATTGATTGCGAAATTTTGAAACATTCAATTTCACCTGCCCTTTGGAAAAAGTGTGGTTTTACGTAATGGACCCTGCAACTAACAAGGTATTAATAAAATAAATACATTATTATATAGATTTGAGGGTTTACTTTGACCAATTTGTATATTGATTAGTTTAATAAATATTGAATAACCATAGATTTGGAAAATACAAGTAAACCGTTTACGTTGACATCTCTTAAATGTCTTTATGTTAAACAGTTATTATTCTCATTAAAGAGGTGAAATGCAAATGATGATGACACGGGAAAAAAGATGGAAAATTCTTTGAAGATGTGATACACTGGAAAAAACGCACAGAAACACTCCACTCTCTCCTATGACAACTGTGGTAGGAGAACTCTGATTGGCTCTGATGCAAAAGAAGGGCGGAGAAAGTATTTGCGAATATTCGGAAATTGAATATTCGCGATTGCGAATATTCGGCAACATAAAAGGATCGCCTCAGCTTAGCTACTCGGCCCAGGGTCTCTAATCATACCAGCAATGCTTTTAGACGTCGATGGAGATCACTAGGGTGTGATCTTTTTTAAAAATAAAATTGAAAAAATACGAATATTCGGAATAGCGAATATTGGCCGCAAAATTCGAGTTATTCGCGAATATTCGAATATGCCATATTCGTAACGAATATTCGCAATGCGAATATTCGTGAGCAACACTAGTGGAGAACAGACACTTGGACTTGAACAAAACACCAAAGACACCATACCTGAATCAAAACGTGAAATAGTAGGAGTTGTAACTACATATGGGACACATTGGAATCATTTAAGAACAATCTTGAACAAACATTGGAAATTCTGGGTCCTGTACCCAATTTGATTGCAAAAAGAGCGCCAACTATAGGAGATGTCCTAGTTCAAATTGAATATAGGACTAAAAAACAGACTGATGATTCTATTTGGGGGACAGGCCCTCTAAATTACATTTATGTGGGCACAGTAGTATATGAAAGTTTCTAGACAAAAGGAAAGTCCTTCACTGACTCTGGAGGCAAAAGGACATATAGAATTAGGTTCTTCGCAAACTGCTCCTCCAGTTTTGTGGTATATCTTTTTTTTCCCTAAATAGCTTCCTTTACCTTAGTGCAGTCCTCCTTCACTTACCTCATCCTTCAATTTTGCTTTTAAATGTGCTTATTTCTTCTGAGAAATGCTCACTTCCTGTTCTGCCTGTAGCTACACACCATGGTGTGGAGAAAGCCTCTTGAGGGGGGGAGGGGGCGAGCAGGCAAGTCAGGACACTCTCTACTTTGCAGATAGAGAAAGGAGCTGTGTGTTAGTGGGCGTCCTGACCCTCCTGACCCTCCTGCTCGCCCACTCCCCCCTCAAGAGGCTTTCTCCACACCAGGAAGAAAGCCTTGCATTTCGGTGTGTAGTTACAGACAGAAGAACAGGAAGTGAGGATTTCTCAGATGAAATAAGGACATTTAAAAGCAAAATTGAAGGATGAGGTAACTGAAGGAGGAGTGCACTAAGGTAAAGGAAGCTATTTAGGGAAAAAATGTTTTCCTTTACAACCCCTTTAAATGTGCAGTAATATATAAACTTGTACTGTCCGATAGGAGGGGGAGATAAAGACAAAATAGTGCTGCAAAAGGAGGCCAAGATCAATTTTTATCCTGGACTTAATGTCGCCCAGGGGTCTTAACAACAATCTCTCATTGCATAGCTTTCTGTGAGAGATATGTCATTGCCGCTGCTATCATGGCTGGCTGACCCCATGCTTTTATCTTCAGTGGAAATAATTATGTTCTATGTGGTACCTGATAACATATAACTCATGCTAGATTCGCTTTTTAACTTCTCAGGTGATATAGGTATATTTTTATAGTAAGTATAGTAAGAGTATCTTTGACGTTATAAGCCATGGGTGTATAGAGTGTAATAAGGTGATGCCATTGGTACACATTGATGTTTTTTTAGGTGATATACAATTTATTTTGTTTAATGAATTATTTGTGTATTAAAAGAGTGGTAAAAATCCCCTAGTGACAGTATATAAGTTAAAACAGGGCCCACAAAGTTACTGTTTTAAGAAAGGTACCCAATAGGTGGAGCTTAGATGTTTAATATATCAGCAACAGGAAGAGGGCCCATATGTCCTGACGAAGTTACAGGGGCAGAACGAAACATGTAGATAGACCAGGCATAGGAACAGACCCCCCTCATCCCCCGTAGCACTGCATACCTTGGCTAATTACAGCCATTCACAGAGACTCTCAACCAATCGTCCTAATGGAACTTTCGAACGTGGGACTTTTTTTACATCAGTGGCGCACTGCTAGTCTGTAGCTCACACTTACTCTCCTGTTATGGCTGCATGGCTGGATGATTCCTCTCTTCAAATGGGAGTTTGATTCAACATTGGAACTTTGTGTATGTGGCACCTATAGAGGAATCAGCTGCCTGACACACAGCACCGTGGATTTTCCTACTTAGATCTTGGAACCAGAGGACTTCAATTTACATTGAGCCCACATTTGAGGATGCGGGACAGTGTATACTTTAAGTTTTTGCAGACCGATCTTATTGACAGTCACATCGGGGGACCTGGAGTGCTGGGACCTAGCTTTATACTAGCCGGATCGGATGTAATCCACTTTGTTTGCATTTACATGTGTACTGTCCGCTGTGTTAATAAGCCTCAACTCCCTATTGACTTTATGATCTGAAGTGCCACTGGTGTGGAATCATCAGCAGTTCAATGAGCCAACAGTGTGGGTCATTATACCCAAATCAGTAGTGTAATGGACATCTGAGCTATCATATGATGGCTTTTCATAGGGTATACAGGCATTTACATATACCCATACAGTTGGCACAAGGACTCATGTTTTCCATATGGGAAACGTATTAGTAGCATAATGTGCGTTGTAGGATAGATCCCAGGTATAGGCTGGAACGGAGGTGCTCAATACATTCTCCCATTGAGACTTTAAGGCGTAGAGCTCTCCGGGCAGGGTTCTAAGAGGTCATCCCATTTGTCCCACCTATTGACTGGTAGGTTGCAGGTGCACATTCAGGGGTACCTTGTGAGGAGATTGTCAATGTTAGTGGTCACAGCTGAGCTGTCCCAGCTTCCAAAAGAGGCTCTAGATAGCATACCATTAGGGTTCAGAGGATTAGTGGTTGTGGGTTGTCTAGGTTTTTTTTATAGGAGGGTTTAGTTATGGATTTTAGAGGGTGACATGTGATTTTCAGGAGGGTAGTGCACTCTAGAGCAGAGAAGGCAACTGTGTTCTCCCCATGTTTACCCTGTGATGCTGTTTCATACAATAAATAAAGATTTGGGAGGTAGCCTTTGGGTGTTCATGTTTCTTTTTGTTTATTTTGTAATGACAGGCTAGGAGTCTGTATTGACACCATGTAATCCACAGACAAGTAGAGAAAAATCTCAGCCACCATATACCGCACAAACCTAGCGTGTTATAGATGATAGCAGCCTCAGCTTAAATGCATCCAGGCCACGCCCTAACATGTTTCACCCTACCAATGGGGCTTACTCAAGGAGATTAGCCATACACACATGTTTATCTCTGTTTAGAGAAGTGAAGGCCTTTGGGTTCAGTACAATCAATTGAGTTGACAGTTGGCATGAAAGATCAGTGTGTAAACAGCTTTCACCCCAAATTTCATCTTACCTTTGGAATTTTTCAAGAAAAAGCAGCAGTTACCGTAATTTATGTGATTTATTATATAACAGATTTCATGATCCATGTCTATTTTTGCCAATCTAAAAGTTCTATGTATTTTCTTCCAGTATGGATTCATTAACACCTGCTTGAAGTCATTGGTGATTGAGAAATATGGTGAAGAAACATGGGACTTATTAAGGTGATTATGTGTGAACAATGTATTGTACACTGCACATTACATGACCATAACTGACTCATTGCAAAGCGTAACCCATAGCAAACATTTATTATCTCCTTTCCACTGATCAGACTTCAGGAAACTGAAATTTGATTGGTTGGTATATGACACTAACTAAATGCACAATCCCACAGTCATTGCTTATTGTATTGCCTTTTTAAATAAGCCTGTAATAACAAGCTTATAAATTAATCTTCAGGTTAAACTTTTTTTTATTTTTTATGGCGTGGGAAAGGTTCACACGTATGTCAGTTTTTTATTGCTGTCTGTTAGCTAGATTCAGAGAGATGGCCGCAACTTTGTGGCGGCGTAGCTTAGCGTGTTTAGGCTACGCCGCCGTAAGTTAGCGAGGCAAGTACTTGATTCTCAAAGTACTTGCCTGCTAAGTTACGGCGGCGTAGCCTAAAGTGGGCGGGCGTAAGGGCGCCTAATTCAAATTTGTCTGAGGGGGAGCGTGTTTTATGATAATGAGGCTTGACCCGACGTGATTGACGTTTTTCTTGAACTGCGCATGTGCCGGGCGCCTACATTTCCCAGTGTGCATTGCGGCTAAGTCCGCCGCACGGGCCTATTGATTTCGACGTGGACGTAAACGACGTAAATCCCTATTCACGGACGACTTACGCAAACGACGGAAAATTTTCGAATTTCGACGCAGGAACGGCGGCCATACTTAACATTACTATTCCATCTATTTGATGGAATAACTTTAGGCGGCCTATCTCTTACGGAAACTCTACTGATACGCCGACCTAACTCTTACTGAATCTAGCTATGTGTCTCTATTAGGCTGGATTCAAACTTATGCATTTTTAGTGCTTTTTGCATTTTGCAGATTTGCACTACAGAATGTGTTCCATAGGAAACCATGTTAAAGGAACTGTAGTGCAAATCTGTAAAATGCAAAAAGCACTAAAACTGCATGGGTGTAAATCCAGCCTAAGGGAGATTTCCTATCACTTCTGGTGACTGTCAGAGCATTGCAGTAACCCGAGCATCCTTTTTTCCCTCTGAAGTGCATTATCTATATATTTTTTATGGATGATCAACTACAGACCAAGCTAGTCTGTCACCTATTTCTCTGGATTCTTCAGAAGAACGTATGTAGAATATATACTCCAGAGACGTAATAGTGAGGTTCAGCTCATTGCTCTTCCAATGCAAGTCTTTAGGTTGAATCTGACCTAACTGACTGTCACAGTCTATATAAAGGAAAATAAAACTGCCTCTCCCCCTCCTAACACTTTGCTTACTAACCTGAGAAAGAAAGATGCATATCCTTACCTATTTTCGGGTCACTTGGGTCTGGTCATGTGATCCAGCTCCCCTGTGTCAACCAGCACTGAAATGGATGGGCAATTGAGGCCTTTTAGTGACATTGCACTTGTAGGGATTTGCCAGTTGTTGTCAGAGTGCTCTCTCTCTCCCCTGCAGTCGGAGCTAGCTGACACAGGGGAGATCTTTCTTAAGCCTCATACACATGGTCTGATTGTTGGACGACTGAGCGTCTGATTTTTGTAAAAAGGGCCAGGATCTTGTCTTGCATACTAACCCCTACACAAATTGTCGTGCCACAAACACGAACGTAGTGACATACTACAAGGAATTTCAGCTCTTGAGCGCCACCCTTTGGGCCCCTTCTGCTAATTTCATTTTTGGTGGCCTGTCATCCAACATTTGTTTTCGGAAAATTGGAAAACAATTGTCAAAAGAAGCATACTAACGGTAAGAATTTCGGACAACAGTCTATCAACAGACAATTCCCTTTCAAAATCGAACCTTGTGTACAAGGCTTAACACGGGTTAGTAAGCATAGGTTTTGGATGGGGGAGGGGACCGTTTTAGAAGAGGTTAGGGTTATGCTGGAATATCGCTTTAACTAAACAGTCCCTGGACTGGACTGTTACTTCTACATAACACTACAATTGTAATTATATCTAACTATTAGATTTAATGGTACTGTTTACACTTTAACGTTAGCATTGCAGTACAGAAAAGCTATAGCCAACAGAGTAGTATGTAAAAACTACTTGAAGGTGACCTTGCAAGAATGCATTCCACCCTGATGACCACACAACGAACGCCACGCATGCCTTCACACCTTTGTACTCTCATGTGGTTTAGAGTATTTGCAAAGCACATATACTGTACATTAAAGTGTAACTTTAGTCAGAAAATTAAGTCCTGCTAGATCACTTCAGGAAACCGGAGCAATCCTGGAGGCAATTTACAGAGCACACTCATTTTGGTAACATAATTATTAGGTGGAATGTATGTTCCTAACATTTATTTTTATCAAGTAATCATTAGTAAAGTTCCACTTTAAACCCTGTGACAAAGGTCTTGGCCCTTCTGGTACCAGTCCTTGCATTAGTGTGAATAGGGCCCAAACCAATGTTTGGGCAAAATGTTCAAGTTTTCATCATGTCAATTATATCAAAAGCATACAAACTGTGTATTCTGGAAACCATATCTAAGAACAATCTATGAAGTTTCACATAAGCCCCTATATGTGTCAGCATATAAATCTAGTGCAGTGCTATCAGCTAGAGCAGTGGTCCCCAACCTTTTTGGCACCGGGGACCGGCATTGTGGATGAAAATTGTGCCAAGACCCAAGAGGGGGGGTCTGGGTGACAATGCGGTTTTTCCCGGCCAGTTTGTCAGGAAATGGTTGGCGTTAGCACTTCAATCATCACAACACCATGGTTAATATGGTGTCAGGATGATTGAAGTGCATTATTTTTATTATTATATTGTAATATAAAATTAAATAGTTAACCTCACCATAATGCAGAATCTGCCACCAGATGCAGCTGATTGCCACAGTCACATGCCACCATATGCAGATTGCCACATGCCACCAGATGCAGATTGCCACATGCCACCAGATGCAGATTGCCACATGCCACCAGATGCAGATTGCCACCACATGCAGATTGCCACAGTCACTTTCCACATGCCACCAGATGCTGATTGTCACATGCCACCAGATGCAGATTGCCACCAGATGCAGATTGCCACAGTCACTTTCCACATGCCACCAGATGCAGATTTCCACAATCACTTGCCACATGCCACCAGATGTAGATTGCCACAGTCACTTGCCACATGCCACCAGATGTAGATTGCCACATGCCACCAGATGCAGATTGCCACATGCCACTGTCTCCTGCCTCCTAGATGCAAATTGTCACTAAGCACAGTGAGTTCCACATGAGAGAGAACAGTGGTGATGTGGGGCAGGCAGTGGGAGATGATGTCATCTCTCTGCTCGCCTGCTTCACCCCTAGCAGTGTAGCGGCGGGCTGTGTAAGCAGAAGTGCGGCGGGCCTGTGTGGGCGGAAGTGTGGTGATGGAGGCGATCTCTCTGCTCGCCCGCTGCACCTCAGATAGCACAGACTTCGCGGCCCGCTGGTAAACAGTTCACGGCCCAGGGGGGTTGGAGACCCCTGAGCTAGAGGACAAAACTCTAACGAATAACTTGCACACAAAAAATACCTACTCAGCTAGAGATATCTTATAATGCTATTCACAGACAAAAAGGTAAAAAAAAAATGAATTATTATGATTACAAAATGCTAACAAGAAAATTCTTTCCTCTTTTATGAAAAAAAGGTCTCATAAATTATCCAAAAAATGTGCATTCACCGCAGCTCAACTTTACATTATCCAGATAGAACACTTCCTCCTACTATCTTTGTTTATTATATATGAGATATGCTTCCTCCACACATGGGTGAATAAGGTATACAATGCTGCAGATGTTTTAATACAGTTGATCACAAAGGTCGTTGGAAAATTGTACATTGCTATATTGTACCATACAGTAAACTTTGGACCAGATCAGTTTTGAAATTGTACCATAAATATACCAATGCTGTATATTTGGCACATTGTGGACATCTAGTGACTTGTAGGTCATTACGAGGAGTGACTTGTCAAAATGGGGTTGATTTACTCAAACTGGACAGTGCAAAATCTGGTGCAAATGTGCATGGTAGCCAATCATCTTCTAAAAATTACTGTATTTATTGGCGTATAACACTCACTTTTTTACCATGAAAGTAAAGGGTAAACTGTGCCTGCGTGTTATACGCAGGGGGCTGTGGAACGTTTTTTTTCCTGAAACTTTCCTCTTAAAATTAGGGTGCGTGTTATACGCCTGTGCGTGTTATACGCCGATAAATACGGTAGCTTGTTCAAGTAAGCTTTGACGATTAACCTAGAAGCTGATTGGTTTCCATGTAGAGCTGCACCAGATTTTGCACTCTCCAGTTTTAGTAAATCCATTCCAATGTGACTCCAATGAACCCACAGTTTGAACTGATACATAGATACTTCAGTATTCCACTAAAAACATTTTTTTGAAATACAAATACAATCCTTGCTTTCCTTGTGATCACCTTGATTAAATACATTCACTGATTTCAGAGTTTCAGAGTTTTTCATTTGTTTCCTCTTTTTAGTCTTTTTGTAGTCATAATTTTTTTTTATATGTTTTAAAATATGTGTCCAAGAATAGAGAGATCTTTATTATAGGATATGTTAAGCAGGATAATTAATAATTCGTGTGTACATATCTATGAACAAACATATGGAAGTTTTGCAGCAAATAAATGACTCATGATCGGTGAGCTGTGAAATGATTGCATTGATGTGGAAATATAATTCATTAATGAATATTGAGCATTTGTACTTATAATGTGTGTTTTATTGTCCAAGCAGTGTGTGTATAGCAGCAGCAGGCAGAGGATTCTATGCCAGCATTTTGTAACTAATTAAACGTATTCCCAAAGTAGCCATGCACAAAAACAGGCTTTATTGCAATGCTATTTAGAATTAGAAACATAAATATTGTAACATGTAACAGTTATTTAAAAATGTGTGGAAATTGTAATACTGTTCTCTAGTTTGTGTTTCTGTTTCACCTTAGAGTTACAGGCATGTGAGCTGTGCTCTTACTTATCTAATCTGTGACCTTTACCAACTGTGAATGTTTGTGGGTGTGGTGTTTACAGAGTGGTACACCCTTAACCCTGTAAATTATGCTGTATATTTATAAAAAGTTTGCATAGCAATGCGACCAGTGAAAGTGCATGTACATCCATTCTATGTAAATGGGACAAAACAATAAATGTTATTAGGCTATTTCCTTTGCTGGTTAAATGTTTTTAATTGGTTTACTCTTTTACTGCCATTGCTTTAGGGCCTCATTCACACAGGCGGACTCTGTCGCTACGGAGTCCGCCTGCTCCTGTCAGCTCAGCGGGAGATCAGTCCGCAGATCTCCGCTGAGCCGACGGATGACAAGCTCCTCTCTGCTCACTGAGTGGGGAGGGGCTTGTCGGGCACCGCTGTCCTCCAATGGAGCGATCTGATGAAAACGGACAGCATGTCCATCTTCATCAGATCTTACCCGATCCGATCCGCATGGACGGATGGGGACGTGCCCCCCATATGTCTGTTTTTAGCAGATCAGATCGGGTCGGATGTCAGCGGACATGTCTCCGCTGACATCCGATGCTCCATAGCGATGCATGGAGCGGCCGTTCAGGTCCGTGACAGACGGACCCGAACGGCCCGTAGTGTGAATGAGGCCTAAGTCTTTACTGCAACCACTGGGAGTGTGTATAAGTAGAGATGGGCTCAGGCATGTTCGGGATCCTAGTCCCAATTCACCTGCTTGATCCTGCCAGGAAGCCAACACTGCACACAGCTAATCACAAGCATTGAGACATTTCCCAAACTGTGCAGCTGTCTCACTGCCTGTGATTAGCGGTGCGCAGTGTCGGCTTCCTGGCAGGATCGGGCAGGTGGGTTCAAACTAGGATCCCAAATATGCCTAAGCCCATCTCTATCCACAAGCCAACTGCACAGCCACCCAATCATTTTTTGTGACCCTGGAGAGGATATTGGCTCCATTAGTTTCAACGGAAGGCAGGTGATATTAAAAAGAACCTATCACAAAGAAATGATATCACATAGGAGATTTTTTTGTCCCCTATGTGATATAAATAAAATATTAGTGAAAGAAAAAAAATTAAGTTACACCCAAGCACCTAAAAGCCCTCCCAAGAAATGTTTACCTCATCCCGCCACCACATCGGGCACATTTAAACATAAATGCAACCATCAGGGATGCCTACTGATGAAAATGTTGCTTTTGATACAAACATTGCATATCACTATGCACAATGAACTGTATAGGCTTTTAAAAACTCACCTATGGAAAATATACCGAAGTTTGAAAGCATTTTATGGGAGTTCACAAATTTAAGGCTTGACATGTTGGGTATCTGTTTACTCTGCGCAACCCAATCTTTTATATTTAAGAAAAAATTGTTAATATATTGGTTTTATTTATCTTTATTTGTGTAGCCTCAAATTACCTTTAGTGTATTTCTACAAAAAGATTGCAGTTGATAAACTGTTAACGAATATTGCATAACATGAAAAATTTGAACTACCATCATTTTATTCTACATGTTATTCTGTCTGCTTTCAGAAATTATTTATTGTTTGGGGTTTTAACTAATCTTCAGGACTAAAATTATTTTGTGCAAAAAAAAAAAACTGCATTTGGCCACTAGAAGTTGCTAAGTTTAGGAATTATTACATAGTTACATAGTTAGTCAGGTTGAAAAAGGACACAAGTCCATCTAGTTCAACCATTAAAATAAATAAATAAAAAATATCATACAATCCCATATACCCAATACTATACCCAAAGTTGATCACGAGGAAGGTGAAAAACCCCAGAAAAGCACGATCCAATTGCCTCAGCAGGGGAAAAAAATTCCTTCCTGATCCTGATATTGCTGACTGCTTGATTCCTTGATTACTGACTGACTGCTCTGCTGCTACAAACCACCCACTGACTGAACTACTGTTACATATCACTCACTGACTGCCATGCCACTACATAGTGCTCACTGATTGCCCTGCTACTACATACTGCTCACTGAGTGCCCTGCTGCTAAATACTGATCATTGACTGCCCTGCCACTACATATTGCTCACTGACTGCCCTGCTGCTGCATACCGCTCACTGACTGCTGTGCCGCCACATACTGGCCTACCCTATCACTATGACTGCTCTGCTGCTACATACTGTTCACTGACTGCCCTGCTGCTACATATAGCTCACTGACTGCCCTTTAAAGAACATTGACTCTCCCAGCCATGTTGGTTGAAGCAAGCAGCACATAGATATATCTGAAAAAAGGGAAAAAAATATAAAAAAATCTGAAAAAAGTGGTCTGTTGGGTCATGACGTTTTAAATTTAATAGGTTCCACAGGTCTGCTGGTATCTATGTGCCTGAATAGGTATTTGGTCTAAGTTGCCTTTTGAAGGAGTATACTGTACATGTAATAAACTGTAGTCATTCATACATGACATCAATTGGGACCAAATCCTTAAAACATTGAACATGGAAGAAAAATGGGAATTATTTAGGAGCATATTAAACAAAGGTATCTCACAGTGAATCCCAATAGGCAATACATATAGAAGAGTAAGGTTAAACCTGGATGACTAAACCATATTGTAAAAAGCCTCATTAAAGAGAATAAGCAATATAAAGGTGATGGGTCACCGTCCGCATTCCAACCAGTGGTTGCCCGTCCATAGGGGGTTCCCGGGCGCCGAATAAAAAACACAAACTCCTGCGCACAAGTGGGATCCTTGATGATTGATCAAATGTCTACATACAGTTCTCTATAGATGTCAAAAAAACCCGTAGTAACAGAGGCCTTGCTGCCCTTCATGGATGGGGGAATCCTGATAGAAGACAAAAAAGGAGAAAGAAAGGCGCACCAGCCTCGTGTACTACCGTTTGGCAAATTTTAATGAAAAATTTAAATAATGAAAACTACTCACAAACAAAGAATGATAAAAGGCTTGTCAAACGATAATTGAAATACCCCTCAAACCACACTCCAGAATGTAGGGGGGGGGGGGGTTGGCGAGGAGCGTTGCTGCTTGGCTGACGCGTTTCGAGGTAACAGAGACCTCTTCCTCAGAGCCCAGCAGTGCATGACCGTCCACTTACACTGATTAAATAGGAAAACATGTAGGCCCAGGCACCGCCTACCACCGACCACAAAAACACTCCCAGGGGCCGTCCAGACTCCACCCCCAAACAAGCAAAGAAAAAATGAGCAAAGCGCCGCCCCCCCCCCCCCTTCTGTAGTCATAAAAAAACGGAAAAAAAAACGGGCCCTTTAAGGCTTTTAAAAATTCGTTCTGTAGCGCTGCGCAAATAACATACACTCATGCATTGTATGAGTGTATGTTATTTTGGCCAGCCTATTCAGATAACCGGACATTGGGCGTCGATTATCTGAATAAGGACAGCTGGTTGGCTGTGCGAAAGTGCCTATCAGAGCCACCGGCTCTGATAGGCTTTCCCAGTACAGCCCTTCAGCTCCCGGATGTCTTATCCTCGGAAGGTAGTGGGCTACGCCTACGTCCCTTGGATAAGACTGACGGCCATCTCAGCCAATCAGGTTCACTGATTCTGGTTATCAGTAACCTGATTGGCTGAAGCGTCATCGAGGGCGGCAGAAGACATCGAGGGACCGCGGAAGGAGGATTGCGAACCCCAGAAAGGTAAGTCCCGGGCGGGGGGCAATCTGACTGGCAGCATTTTACAGGGCACAGTGGGGACAATTGATGTGGGGACAATTGATGTGGGGACAATTGATGTGGGCACAGTGGGGGACAATTGATGTGGGCACAGTGGGGACAATTGATGTGGGCACAGTGGGGGACAATTGATGTGGGCACAGTGGGGACAATTGATGTGGGCACAGTGGCGACAATTGATGTGGGCACAGTGGCGACAATTGATGTGGGCACAGTGGCGACAATTGATGTGGGCACAGTGGGGACAATCGATGTGGCGACAATTGATGTGGGCACAGTGGGGACAATTGATGTGGGCACAGTAGGGACAATTGATGTGGGCACAGCGGGGACAATTGATGTGGGGACAATTGATGTGGGCACAGTGGGGGCAATTGATGTGGGCACAGTGGTGACAATTGATGTGGGCACAGTGGGGATAAATGATGTGGGCACAATGGGGACAATTGATGTGGGCACAGTGGGGACAATTGATGTGGGCATAGTGGGGACAATTGATGTGGGCACAGTGGCGACAATTGATGTGGGCACAGTGGGGACAATTGATGTGGGCACAGTGGCGACAATTGATGTGGGCACAGTGGTAACAATTGATGGCATGGCACAGTGGCTGCGTTTGATGGCACAGTGGCTGCGTTTGGCATGGCACAGTGGTGACAATTGATGGGCACAGTGGTGACAATTGATGGCACAGTGGTGACAATTGATGGCACAGTGGCGACAATTGATTGCACAGTGGCGACAATTGATGGCATGGCACAGTGGCTGCATTTGATGGGCACAGTGGCTGCCTTTGATGGGCACAGTGAAGCTGCAATTGTCTTTTTTTTTTCATTTGTTTGCGCCCCCCTAAAAATTTTGTGCACCAGCCGCCACTGATCTGAACTGATTATTATTCTCTTATTGGCAAACTGAGGACCCCATAGTTCCAAGGAAACAACCACAGGGAATAATTCTAGCAGAACTATGTTTTTACAAAAGCCATTTGCAATCCACCTATTTTGCCAAGTGGACACACACCAATGTCTCCTCCAGATAGACCCAAACCCAACCAAGCCTGCCACATCTATTGTTAAGCAGAAATCGCTATCACAAATAAATTCCTGCTGCCACAGAGTTTTCTCATTAAAAAGCTCTAAGAATTTTAACCAGACCAGCATGTTTTCTTTTATGTCTGATGTCAGTCTGATATGAGTCGATGGATTTTTTTAGGCCCAAAATACTACTGTACAACTTTCTGGAGAATACCCTACCCACTGAAAGGACCCTGGACACAAATGCCAATTGATCCAATAGTGACTGCATTTCTTTTTAAGTTATAATTTTTTCCTTATAAAAGATAAAAACAGTTGTGTAAGCTTATATAACTTATCGCTGTCAAGACAAAACTCACCTGCTACTGTGTCCAAGGTAATACCTAAAAATTTGATTGTGGTAGTTGGAAAAACAGTTTTATCTACCAAAATGATCACAGACTGAAAAAGAATGTACCTAGTGAAGGAAGACACTAATTCGACGCTTCGGAACCCATAAATAAAATATCATCTAAGTAATGGATCGGAAATTGGGAATTAGCCACCTCATTTACTACCCATTCAATGAAGGATGAAAAAGATAAAAAGATCCCAAATAGCCCATCGACAAACATTTGTCAAAATAAAAATCATTCTCAAAACATATTCCCAACGAGTTAAGTTATTTTGGATTTAAAGGGAGGAGCCTAAAAGCTGACTTTATGTCTGCCTTTGCCAACAAAGCATTCTTTCCTACCTTCAGCTTCTGCAAAGCTCATTCCAATGATGATTACCGTGATGAAGCGTCATTCATTCAATGAATTGTCAAAAGAAAATGAAAGGTGGTGAATGATACAAAATTCATTTGGTTCTTTCTTGGGGACTACCCCCATATGAGACACTCGAAAGTTCTCAAAATGAGAAAATTCAAATTGACCTTTCATTCTACCTGCTTCCACTTCCTTAAGCAATTTCTGCCTAACCACATTAGGAAACTCCCTAACTGATTTTAAATTCCTAACTAAAGTACATCATTCTCCTTCAAATGATGGTAAATCAAAACCTATTATAAAACCTTCAGTTAACATTGAAGCTATCTGCTGGTTTGGGTGCCATTGTAGCCATGGGAGAATTCTTTGGGTAATCCCAGGCGTTTCCACTTTTTTGAAAATGCTCCTTTTGATCTACCTGTAGCTTCCGAAAACACTTGAAAACAGGATGACAGAATGCACACTCATGCCTATATTTACATGCATTTAACCATTTGCACCGACTGTCATTAAATGAAAAACATAACCTTTTCTTGTATATATTCCCTGAAGCATATCCAGGACCTGTGGTGGATTGGAGGTTGCTTGTGTGACATCAACACAACAATAATGACTGACAATAGGAGTCACGTTGAGCCTGTCCAGGAGTAAGATCATTACAGATCCATCAGTTGAGGATATACCCCTTCCTCTTCTGGACCCTGTCCAACTACTAGATAAAATTAGGACATGGATATTAGATTATGCTAAAATCTGTCTGATCTTCTACGTATCTGTTCTGGCACGTCACTGCTAAACTCCTGAAAATATTAATTCTTAGACAAATCCGGATTTCCTCCTGCTCACTACAGCATCCCTTTAGGAACCCCCCCCCCCCCCGGGTGCGTGGTAATCTGACCTATACATGCATGTGATGGATGGATATTCTCCTCTGACCCTTTACGTCCAATTGAATTATCGCATTTGAGCTCTTAGCAGGGATCCAACTTTCAGCTTTGAAAACAATAAGCCTGGTGCAATCCCTGAAGAAGATATAAACCATAAGTGTTTTTCGAAACGCGTTGGCAGATCTGTCGTTTTGACAGCTTCTGGACTTTCATTCTTAGTTTGTCTTTTAATTCTGTGTTTTCATGCATATGTTTTGGTTTTATACAATGCTTTGTATCATGTTTTTCATCATGATTTGTCTATTTATGTAATACAATTCAATTACATTTTTTTCCATATATTTTCTGTCTGTGATCCATTTAAAGTCCCATCTTTTTTAGGAAAATTGTTTGGTACCATAAGGATAAAAGAGAACGTTCATAGACCCTTTTCACATATATGCAGTATGTATTTACCTACAGTATTTCTCCAGTTTTTAAGCCCCTCAAAAATAGAGGTATGTGAGGTATGCATTCATGTGACATACAAGGAAGACACGACTCACATATTAACTTGTGAGGTAATATGTACCACAGGAGTGTGGACAGAAGGATGAAGTGAAATTTACTGAGCTGGTTAGCCAGCCGATTTCTTCTGGCTGCTCAGGAAATGAAGACAGCAATGTATCTGTACATATGAAAAATCGGTTTAATTATCAGCAGACTGTGCAATGTAGCTGTAGCACGGCTGGAGGTTCACATTATGAGCTGATACTAAGGCTGTTTACTGACAGGATTTATGTGTGTCCCTTACACAGAATAAAAACTGGAGTTCAGGACACCTTCATGACGTACGAGGTTTACAAGGACGACATAACATTGCAGTTGGTGGAAAAAGCCTGCCAGATCCTGGGTAAGTGTATATACAAAACACAATTTATTCACGCTATTTTCTATTAAATTGAAGTAATAGTTAAACAGTCTGACTGAATGACATTGGATGAAAGGGATGACTTGATTAATATGTACCTCAGGGAAGCATATGATTATCTGCTTTGACAATATTTCAATCATGTATATACACATTATGAATAAATATACACTTAATCAGGGAACATGAGGGTGCCAAAACACTGCAGCGTTCAATTTAAATTTAAATATATATATATATATATATATATATATATATATATATATATATATATATATCTCTAGAAGAATGGAACAAAATGTAAATGTGTTAGCAATATAATTTAAGAGACATAAGCCATTGAACCATTTTAATGTCTAAACTAGGTAAAGTACTAGGGGCCAGATTCACAGAAGAAATACGCCGGAGTATCTACTGATACTCCGGCGTATTTTCAAATTTGCCGCGTCGTATCTTTAGTTTGAATCCTCAAACCAAGATACGACGGCTTTTGGCTTCGATCCGACAGGCTTCGTACGCCTTCGGATCGTAGGTGTAATACTTTGGCGCCCGTTGGGTGGAGTTCGCGTCGTTTTCCGCTTTGGGTATGCTAATTAGCTGTTTACGGCGATTCACGAAGGTACGCGCGGCCGTCGCATTCTCTTACGTATAGTTAAAGCTGGTATTTCGTGACCTATCTTTAGACTTGCCATGTTAAAGTATGGGCGTCGTTCCCGCGTCGAATTTCAAATTTTTTTTTTTGTGTAAGTTGTCCGTGAATAGGAAAGGACGTAACTCACGTCGACGTTCAAAAAATTACGTCGGTGCAACGTCATTTTGCGCAAAGCACGGCGGGAAATTTCAAATTTGGAGCATGCGCTGTACGTTCGGTGCGGGAACGCGCCTATTTTAAATGATACAGGCCCCATTTGAATTAGACGGGCTTGCGCCGGACGGATTTACGCTACGCCGCCGCAAGTTCACAGGCAAGTGCTTTGTGAATCAAGCACTTGCCCATAAAACTTGCGGCGGTGTAACGTAAATGCAATACGTTACGCCAACGGAATTCTACGTGAATCTGGCCCTAGGATATTAACAGACAACTCTTTACACATGATCTCTCTTTTTAAAGGCTATGTTCACCTTTTCCACAAAATAGCTTATGCAGCCAAGGTGCCCCATTAGATTTAAAAGAAACAGTATAGCTTTGTAAAATGTTCGTTATTTTTTTTTTATCATACCTGTAGGCCAATTGACTATCTCCATAAGGCTCTACTTTTAGGCGATCCACAAAAACGTTTCTCTTTGGAAAAGCCTACCCTGCCTCCACCTAACAACTGCTTTTTTTTTTTATTCATCAGCTCATCCCACGCAGTTATTATTACACTTTTGTATCACTTGACCCTTCTTCCTAGATTGTAAACTCTAACGAGCAGGGTCCTCTGATTCCTCTTGTGTTGAATTGTATTGTAATTGTACTGTCTGCCCTACCTAATGTTGTAAAGCGCTGTGAAAACTGTCGGCACTATATAAATCCTGTATAATAATCCTGTATAATGATTGGACCACCAGAAGCCTGGCCTGAATAACTCCCAGTTAGCACTTCCCAAATCCTACTTTGTTGCGCCCTAGCAACAAGGCAGGATGTGGTGATTGCTAATTGGAAGTTTGTCATTCAGGCTTCTGGTGGTCCAATTGGCCTACAGGTATGATAAAAATTCATGAACATTTTACAAAGTATGACAATACAATTAATCAACTTTTTACAAAGCTGCACAGTTTTTTAGTATTTACTGAGGCCTCTTAACTGCATGGGCTATTTTCGGGGAAAAGGTGAACAGGTGAACTCAGGCTTTTTGTCAATGATCATCACTGAGCAAATTGCAGTTTGGTAATCTGAACCTATATATTCTCCAGGTTTATAAACACATGACATTTTAAACAACGTGGCTAAACAGGCATTTGCAGGATAGGCTTGTGTTCCTTTAATGCCCATCTTAAATCAGAGGAATAGATATGCATTATCGTATACCTTGTACCAGCAACCTCCCCTTTCTTAGTGTTACCTCCACTTTCCCATTATAGCAGTTCTGCAGTGTGCCTAGTTAAGAATGTAGAATCCAATAAACAACAGTTGGAACCCCTGCAATCATCTGTAATCAGTTCTCTGTAGCAGGTCTGGTTTGATATAGCTCCTCCCCTTCTCTACAATACGGGTTTGTGTAAGGTCACTTGTACTGAGGTGTGTAGCTCAGAGGGCAGGGTATGGCATGTGCCCTTGGGGCCACTTGAATAGAGGCAGTACCAGGGGGGTGCTTGGGCATGCTATAGAACCCCAAACAATTCCATTAGCACCCGCAAAACCCACCTATGACATTAGCACATCAGAGCACCCTTATTTTATTTGTAGACAGGTGCAGTCTACTTTCTCTACTGCAGGTGGTGCTCTTCCACAGTGGCTCTGTTGCTGGAGAGGAAGTCAGGAGAAGCAAGGTTCCTCTATGGTTTCCTGGGTCACTGGGAAAGCTATCCTATTGGATGCTGCTGCTCCATGTGACTCAAGCAGCCATCTTGGGTCAAGCAGAGCCTTTTTAAGGCCCTGGCTCCGGTGTTTTGGCACACTTTGGCGACTGGACATAGAAGGGACAGGTACCCTGTCTGTGAGGGACAGTAATAGTGCTTGGGGAAGGTTCCTGACAAGGAGGGTAAGAGCAGGGCCTCATCTCTTCTCCACATTCTCCTGATTGGGGACCAGACGGCCAGGGCGCATTGAGTCCCCTCTCAACTAACACTGCCATTCTGGCTGGAATCTTCTCTTTTCACGGTACTGAACTGTGAGTGTGCCTGGCTGGGTGGCTTTCTCACTGGATTTGTTGTGAACTGCTACATTTTTTCAATACAACCCATGTGTGAATTTTTGACTGCGCACCACGCTGCAACCCATGCACATATTGTAAAATCCAGAGTTCTCTATTTAATGGCACCACACCATGTCATGTGTGTGCACTTGGCCCACCTGCATAATGGAAACATATGACACCAATCCAGGGCAGGAGGATTGAATTTCACATCCTTCCTGACCTGCCCCTCCTTCCGCCCTCTGACATTTTGCTGCTGCTGTACTAATTAATAGGTAGGATATTGATTTGAGGGGGCCAACCCCCCCCCCCCCTTAGCACCTGGTGGGATATGTAAAGCTATCTGGATTTGAGAACATACAGTATATTTTTTATTATCTGTCCATTATTGCATGCTATAAGCAAGTACCGATAAGTCTTTTTACATTTTGCAGAGTAGAGTAGGGTCTAGCCAGGGTATGATTATTTTGATGCAGTTGGTGCATTATTTGTGTGTAAGAGAAGCTCTAATGCCGCGTACACACAATCATTTTTCAGCATGAAAAAAAAACGTTGTTTTTCAGCATGTCCAAAAAACTAAGTTTTCCCAACTTCATCATTAAAATTACTTTGCCTACACACCATCGTTTTTAAAAAATTATCTAGCAAAGCGCGGTGACATACAACATGTACAACGGCACTATAAAGGGGAAGTTCCATTCGCCTTGGGGCTGCTTTAGCTGATTAAGTGTTAGTAAAAGACGATTCACGATTTTCTGTCTGTTACAGCGCGATGAATGTGCTTACTCCATTATGAACGGTAGTTTTACCAGAACGAGCGCTCCTGTCTCATAACTTGCTTCTGAGCATGCGCGGGTTTTTTACGTCGTTTTAGCCCACACACGATCATTTTTTACAACCCGAAAAACAACATTGTTTAAAACGACGTTAAAAAATGCAGCATGTTCGAATTTTTTTTTTGTCGTTTTTCAGAACCTGAAAAATGATGTGTAGCCCACACACGATCATTTTAAATGACGTTTTTGAAAAACAACGTTTTTTTCATGCCGAAAAATGATCGTGTGTACGTGGCATAAGAACTCTGGTGTCCCTGGCTTTGGAGGACAATGATGTCAAGAGAGCTTCTGATGGAAGGGGTGGTTCTGTTGTGAAAGGGCTCCTAATGTGAAGTGGACTTCTGATGTGAAAGTTCACCAATTTGTAAAACAAGGATGTGCCACTCACAGCAATGAAGCGTGAACATTGCTAAGAAAACTGTCCAGAGTCTGAAAGACTGCACCCCCCTCTTTACATATGCTATTCGGTGCGTGAGCACCTTACAGTAGTGGCTGCTGCTTTTAATATTAATTTTATAGTGATTTTAATATTTTATTCTAAACATTATTTTAGTGCCCCTGGTTAGTTTGGTTTTGCGCATTAGTTCCCCCCTTATTACACTGTCACACAGTATAGCGTTGGATTAGACTGCAAATACAGTGTGCTGGGTTCGTGAATCAAACACTCTTATGTTATGGATATGAATTGATATTATGGTAAAGTTATTTAAAATATTGGTGTGAGATGTTTGCAACTTCAGCTCTTGCCATGGGCCCTGTTTTCCATAGATACACCAATGATGTAGCTGTTACTCAGCAATGTCAGTACAGAGTACTGCGAAGAATCAGGAAACAGCATTTCACTGAACAGAAAAGTTATTCTAAAGCATTTTCACGCACAGATCAGTCCCGTATCATACAATCCATGGTACAGGGCCACAAAGAGATAAAAAGCTATGAGACTTCCAATGGGCATTTAATATTATTGGTTGGTATGGATTTACAATCATTTATCATAGGCTACAACAATTGGCGCTCAGAAAGGCTTGATGAATCGAGGCACAATGTCACGTACACATTGTGATCTACAATGCATCTTATTTTTTTCTTGTTTGTTGCTTAGCTTGAACCTTCTAAGTGCAAAGACTGTTTGCCAAATTTGTCAAGCTGTAGTACTGAACAATGAGCCAGCCATCTGGGCTGCTACGTCTTGGCTGCTTTCTTATGCCAGTACAGCCTTGAATGCATATGGATGAACAGTAAGATTTTTAGAACTGCCTTTCTGAAATAAAAATGGCAGTGTGCAGTATCATAAGGCCACTGTCTGTTTAGAGGGCCTATTGGTTATTTACTAATAATAGTTTAGAACCAGCTGATTATATGTGAATACTTTAGTGCCCACTAATACTACAATGATTCTCACTGTACCGTGATATGCTTCCTTTTGTGCACTTGTTCAACAATGATAGTATTTTAGGTAGGTTGGCAGGGGTGAATGCATGAGCTGACTGTATTTACAGTAATGCATAAAAAATATCATATAGGAACGCTCAGACTTATTACATACTTCATGGAATTATCAGCAATAAGTATTTACCTGTACATACTTTCTTGTAATATGAACAACTCCTATGCTCTTGTTCAAATCTGTATCATCAGTACTGCATGCTGACACACAATTTACTATTGTTCCCTAGATATTTCTCCGGAGGCTGTACTGCAACAGTTTGGAGAGTATTTCTTTGAGTTCTGCAAAAGGTCAGGATATGATCACATGCTGAGAACTCTGGGTGGAAATCTATATGAATTTATTGCTAACCTGGACGCCTTACACAGCTATCTATCACTTTCCTACCAGGTGAGATATTATCAACGTCTGATACAGGCCAAAGATAGCAATGCATGAAGAGCAAGGTTAAAGTCACAATTTCATAGACCCTTTTATATATATTGTATAGTCTTGTTTTCACTGTTTTGTTTTTTTCTCTCACGATAAAATCTGACAAATATACTGTATGTACGTATGTTTGGATATAAATATTATCTGTTGCACAGTATGTGTATTTTAATATTGTAATAATATTTTGCTTTCAAGGCAATTTCTTTAATAAATTGAAAGTATGCTCATGAGGGAGTCCGCCAGTAATTACTTGCATGAAAAGAACCTCATTATATTCACCAGTAGTGTAATGATCTGCCCCCTCTACTACCTCATCCCTATACTTGGCCCCCATCTTCTATTAAATATCATCTCTTAAAGGTGACCTGTCATTCTTTTTTGTCATGTTCCTGTCATCACAAATTGATTGCTCTTCACTCTAAATCCTCGTGCACACAATACGATTGTTGGCCTACAGTACCAAGCGTCTGATTTTTGTCAAAAGGGCGTGTGCCAGGATCTTGTCTTGCATACTAACGGTACACAATTGTCGTTGCACAAACACGAACGTAATGACGTACTACGAGGAATTTCAGCTCTTGAGCGCCACCCTTTGGGACCCTTCTGCTAATTTCGTGTTTGGAGAGCATTGATTCTGAGTATGTGTGTTTGTACTTTCGATTTTTGTGTGACGTATTTGTGTACTGACCATACGAAAATCTGACGACAAACCGTTGTCCACCGAAAATTTACTAGCCGGTCATCCAACATTTGTTGGTGGAAAATTGGACAACATTTGTTAAAAGGAGCGAACTAACAGTAAGATTTAAGGACAACAGTCTATCAACAGACAATCTCCTGCCAACAGTCGTGTGTACGAGGCTTAAGACACATATGGGTTAATGTAATTTAATTCTTGATGGTTTACAATATTTCCCTGCTGCTAATTAATGATGGAGGTCAGTCTTCAACTTATGAATGAAAGTCAAGTGAATCTAGAAATTGCTAATATTTTTTCATCCTTTTCATTTAATGAATGAAAGTCCGGTGAATCAAGAAATTGCAAATATTTTTTTCATCCTCTTCAACTTATGAATGAAAGTCCAGTGAATATAGAAATTGCAAATATTTTTTCATCCTCTTGAGCTTATGAATGAAAGTCCGGTGAATATAGAAATTGCTATTTTTTTTCATCCTCTTCAACTAATGAATTAAAGTTCGGTGTATCTAGAAATTGCAAATATTTTTTCATCCTCTTCAACTTAGAAAAGAAAGTTGGGTGAATCTAGAAATTGCAAATATTTTCTTGTCTTCTTGTCTTCTTGAATATAGAAATGAAAGTCAGGTGAATCTACAAACTGCAAATATTTTTTCATCCTCTTGAATTTAGAATAGAAAGTCAGGTGAATCCACAAATTGCAAATATTTTCTTGTCTTCTTGAATATAGAAATGAAAGTCAGGTGAATCTACAAACTGCAAATGTTTTTTCATCCTCCTGAACATATAAATAAAGCTCAAGTGAATTTGCAAATTGCAAATGCATTTTCATTCTTTTGAACATAGAAATGAAAGTCAGGCGAATCTACAAATCATAAATGTTTTCTCATCCTCTTGAATATATAAACGAAGATTTGTCCTATTTGCATGGAACCATGCAATTCATAAATTATGGGTGCCTGAGTTTCTACGTTAAACATATAATGCTGAAAATATTCAGTGGAATCAAAATCTAATAAACCAGCTATTCTCCTGATTTGAGCATCCCTAATTGGGGACTATCCCTAGTTTTATGTAACGTAATTTATCAAACCTCATTCTGTCTGGCTATCTCCTAGTGTGGTCCATGAAAACTCCTCTCTTTTGGGAAGCCTATCCAGCCTCAATCTAACAACGGAACTTTTTTTTATCAGCCCATCGTTATAGATTATTAGCTGGATTCAGGTAGATGAGCCTAACGTTAGGCAGGCGTAGCGTATCGCATATATGCTACGCCGCCGTAAGTTAGAGAGGCAAGTGCTGTATTCACAAAGCACTTGCGTCCTAAGTTACGGCGGCGTGGCGTAAATGTGCCGGCCTAAGTGTGCCTAATTCAAATTGTGAAGAGGTGGGCGTGTTTTATGCTAATGAATCGTGACCCGACGTGATTGAAGTTTTTTACGAACGGTGCTTGCGCCGTCCGTTGACATATCCCAGTGCGCATGCTCCATATTACGCCGCAAAGACTTATTGGTTTCAACGTGAACGCCCCATTCACAGACGACTTACGCAAACGACGTAAACATTTTGGTCCGACGTCCATACTTAACATTGGCTGCGCCATCTTTTTGGTGGAATATCTTTAGGCCTGAAAACTGCTTACGTAAACGGCGTATCTTTACTGCGACGGCCGGGCGTACGTTCGTGAATAGGCTTATCTCGCTGATTTACATATTCTAGGCGTAAATCAGCGTACACTCCCTTAGCGGCCAGCGTAAATATGCAGTTAAGATACGACGGCGTAGGAGACTTACGCCGGTCGTATCTTAGCAACATTTAAGCGTATCTCAGTTTGAGCATACGCTTTGATTTACGACGGCGCAACTCTCTCTGAATCTGGCTATTAACCTTTTTGTATCACTTGCCCCTCCCTTTGAGATTGTAAATTCTCATGAGTAGGGCCATCCTAGTCCTTTTGTCTTGTCTAACTTTATATTGTAAAGTGCTGCACAGAATATTGGGATAATTTAAATGCAGTATAATAATAATATTAATAATTACAGCATTCCTAAAATTGGTATTGCATATTACATATGATTTATTTTATGTCTGTTTCCCTGCAGGCCATGAATGCTCCTTCCTTTAGGGTAGAGATGAATGATGATGGATCAATGCATTTACACTATTATTCAGACAGAAGAGGCCTATGCCATATTGTTCCAGGTATGGTATTCAGACTAAAGTCTTTCACTGCATGCCCTTTTATCATACAGTATCTACAAAAATTCTTTGGAGTCCACCCCCTAGTTACAGATTATCAATATCTGGATATACAATTTGAATTCCTAAAATGCAGCTACCAAACAGTAATCTTCTAACACAAATCCTACAATTATATTGGCATTGTTGAATTATTTGTTGGCTTAAATCAAGAGCTAAAATGCACATGATGTAAAGTGCAAACATCTGCCCTCAAGGGACTACAAGGAAATGTGATGTGACTTTGATAGCATAAGTATGGGGCAAAAAATAATTTCCTGCCTTTATCTCTCCTAGGTATCATGGGTGCTGTAGCAATGGATTTTTTTAAAACGGAAATTTCTATGGAAATAATTAGTCAGTCTGATGAAGAAGAGAGAACTGGGAAAAAAGAACACATTGTTTTCCTTGTCACTCAGCGGTCAACTGTTCCACCAAAATGTAGGCAAAGTTCTCAACCGAAGAAACAGGTTTGTCAATTTAAAGCCTCACTATTTTTATTGGGCTTCTAGTGTATTCTGTGGCATGGATAGAATTAGGATAAACGGTATTGAATGAGCCTTTCCGATATGTAAATGTACCCTTGAAAAAGTAGCACAGCTGCCGTAAAATAACTTTTAGATAGTATAGGGCCGCGTACACACGGTCGATCCATCCGATGAGAATGGTCCGACGGACCGTTTTTATTGGTTCACCGCTGAAGCGGCCTGATGGTCGTACACACCATCAGTTCAAAAACCAATCGGGTCAGAACACGGTGACGTAAAACACACGACATGCTGAAAAAACGAAGTTCAATGCTTCTAAGCATGCGTCAACTTGATTCTGAGCATGCGCGGGTTTTGAACCGATGCTTTTGTGTACTAACCATCGGTTTGGACCTATCGGTCAGTGGACCATCGGTTCGATTTTAAAGCAAGTTCTCTAATTTTTGTCCGAAGAACAAAAGATTGATGGGCCGTACACACGGTCGGTTTGGACCGATGAAACTGAACTTCAGTCCGTTTTCATCGGTTTGGACCGACCGTGTGTACGCGGCCTTGGTGATTTTGGAAAGTGTGCATATATGGTTTTACACCTGACCTGTGACAATTTAAGCAATATATTATTTGTACTAAATATAGCCATTAGCTAAATAGAAAACCTCATGATATGGAGTTGGTAGACCCTCTGTGTTGCCAGGGGCAATAGCTGACAACAGGTAGGTCAGATGATAAAGCAGTGTAATTCCTCAGATGAATGATCAGAGCAAAGACATTAGATTAATCAATAGGCTGATGGCCAGATCAGGAGCAAGCAAACATAATATAGGTTCCAGACATGTATGTAAATAGAGCAATGATGGACAATGACAGAGATAATAGGCCAACGTTCAGGATAATCAGACATGTAGAATACAAACATAGTCCAAACAATACTGTACACAGGAATAATCTAAGGCCTAAACAATCAGACAGAAGTCAGGTTTGAATTTCTGGCTTCTGGCTTCACTTATTAGGACATTTTACAAAGGCGTAAGCAGGGGGTCTGTGAACATTTGTGTTAGACGTTGGCTAACCCATTAAATAACTACTCTGTGCAGCGCTTGCTATCACATATGCAAACCAAATTAGGGCCCTTAGCGAATCACATATAACATGCAAGTGATATATATCTGAACACATATTTCGCATAATTGCCAAAATGTTAAATATGAAAATGTCTTAGTACAAAAGATTTTTTTAAACTGTGCAATCTTGAGTGCTGTTAGGTGTCCAATTTCCAGGGTATCCCCTGTAGTGAATATTCCACCTTGTGCTAAATTCAAACACTGCACTCACCAGATGTGAATGACCCCCTTACTGTACAGCAAGGAGAGTCATACGAGGTTGTAGGTCCTTAACCACTTGAGATCCACGCTATAGACAAAAGACGTCCACAGTGCGGCTCTCAAGTGCCGAGTGGACGTCTTTGGACATCTTTTTCTGTGCATTACCCGCGCGCGCCACTGGGGGGCGCGCAGCGGGTAAACACTGTGCCGGCGCATCGCTGGGAAGCCGATGCGTGTACCTGGCAGCCACAATGTCCGCCGTGTGCACGCAATCGGCGGTGAGCAGGGACATGGAGCTCTGTGTGTAAACACAGAGCTCCACGTCCTGTCAGGGAGAGAGGAGACCGATCTGTGTCTCTTGTACATAGGGACACAGCATCGGTCACCTCCCCCAGTCAGTCCCCTCCCCCCACACAGTTAGAACACACCCAGGGAATACATTTAACCCCTTCCTCACCCCCTAGTGTTAACCCCTTCCCTGCCAGTCACATTTATACAGTAATTAGTGCATTTTTATAGCACTGATCGCTGTATAAATTTGAATGGTCCCAAATTTGTGTCAAAAGTGTCCCATATGTCCGTTGCAATATCGCAGGCCTAACAAGAAAAAAAATGCGCAGATCGCCGCCATTACTAGTAAAAAAAAAAAAAAAAAAAAAAAAAAAATCATAAATCTATCCCCTATTTTGAGGTGCTATAACTTTTGCGCAAACCGATCAAATACGCTTATTGCGATTTTTTTAACAAAAATATGTAGAAGAATACGTATCGGCCTAAACCGAGGAAAAAAATAATTTTTTTAAAAAATAAATTGGGATATTATTATAACAAAAAGTAAAAAATATTGTGTTTTTTTTCCAAATTTTCTGTCTTTTTTTGTTTATAGCGCAAAAAAAAAAAATCGCAGAGATGATCAAATACCACCAAAAGAAAGCTCTATTTGTGGGGAAAAAATTATAAAAATATAATTTGGGTACAGTGTTGTATGCGCAATTGTCATTCAAAATGTGTCAGCGCTGAAAGCTGAAAATTGGTCTGGGCACGAAGGGGGTTTAAGTGCCCAGTAATGAAGTGGTTAAGGGAGATCTATCCTGATACTCCCAAAGTTTTAATATGTAGGCAATGTAATGAAAACCGACAGACAGCCTTTCATAGTATAAAATCCTAGGATGTATTTAATAAAACGTATACTTTATAAATATATTTAAAAAGCACCACTGGTAAAATAACCATATGTAACAATGGCCGCTGTGGCATTCCAAAGATGGACGCCGCATAGAATCTGTGTGCCTTCCACTCGCAGGACCAGAAGTGATTCAGCCCTGTAATGTGTTTCATTATTAGTTTGTGACGTCTTCAGAAGGCACATACTTAAAAAGGCTAATTAGATAGTTAGGCTGCTGGCAATTGGAAATTATATATAAATCCCACATCAATTTTAAACAAAATTGCAGTGCCAATGAATTAAACAATAAATACACTGAGGGTCATTCAATAAGAAGAAGGCGCTGCACCAGTTTATACATTAAACAGCGATAATAAATACCCGCATATGTAAACTGCAACTGGCGCTAGGGTAACTGCGTTTTTCTCGTTGATAATAGCGTACACCCAATACAATTGGTTAATTTAATCGAATTGGGTGTGTCTTGTGAGGCAATTAGTAGGTGTTCTCAGTAAATTAACCCTTTTGATGCTAATCTCATTACTTTTTTTACCCAAATCTTTCAATACATTACAAAGAAAAGAGATGTGTTTCTAAACCAAAACAATATAATTTTTTTTTTAGATCTTGATCTTTAAAGGTGACCATACACTGTAATCAGTTAGAGCTTAAATAAATTAGACTCAGTGCAAGAGCCTGTTTGCTTTCCTATAATTTGAATTAATTGTTCAAGTGCATCTTCCTATTACCTATTTTGCCTAAATATCGAGTTGTACAGAGATTGGCCAATCAGATTGCATAGTGCATGACCATCTTAAGTGCAACATTTGGAATGTAGATGTGCCATGACCCACTTGTATTTTCCAACAATACTTTTTGGGCATTATACAAGGCACGTGAGAACATGTTTTTTGCTAGAGTCACCATGAATCTTCAAACTACAGCCCTCCAGCTGTTGCGAAACGACATGTCCCAAGAGGCATTGTAAAGCTCTGACATTCACAAACATGACTAGGCTTGATGGGAATTGTAGTTCCTGAACAACTAGAGGGACGAAGTTTGAAGACCCCTGTGCGAGACCATTATTATGCCTCCAGAATTGGGAGTGTGGCATCTACCCAACCTCTCTTTGCTGGTGGATATATCTATATAGAAATATATATATATATATATATATATATATATATACACACACACGCACATCGAGGCAGGAAGTAATATACATTGGCCCGGAAGTGAATCTGTACATGTGAAGTAGGTGTGTGTTTTGAGGCCAAATCTGTTAGACATACACACATGACCCACACAAACACCACCCCATATAAAAATAAATAAAAAAATATCTTAATTTGCTAATAAGGATCATCTCTTCATCAGAGAACAGTGAGCAGGTAATGGTGGTGGGAAGAAATTATCAGCAGTACAAGCAACTTTCTGGAGAGGCGTGATGTCATTCCTGTGTGCTGGCCACCGCTTCCGGGAACCAGATATGCGCCACAGGGACATGCACACACAGCACACCGCCAACGTTAAAAATACCACGCCAAACTAAAAAAGATTGTGCCCCTCCCAAACACTAACAAACCCCTAGCCAAACACACAGAAACCCAGTCCAAGAAAGGGGTTGGATGCTTGGGGGCAGGATGGGATCGGCACCCCAAAAGTCAACCACCTTGTTCCAATATTCAGGGGACAAGGGCCTCTTCCACACAACCTGAGGCTTGGGTTGTGGGGGTGCTGCAGATAGGGGACTTTACCGAATGTGTAAAGCATCTTTAAACTAGTTGGTACATGGTGCCTTGTAGTTAGTATTGGGCTGAGCCCAACATGCCCCATGTGGCCTGGTATGGTTCAGGAGGGGGTTGGGCGCTCGCTCTTATTGCCCCTTTGCTAGCTGGCCCTGTTGCATGCTCTGGAAAAGAATGTGGTTTTTGATTGGCGAAAGGCTGCTCACAGCCTTTTGAGAATGGAGTGGAGTGTGAAGTTCCCCTTTAAAAGCAAATGTTAGCCCAAGGAAATCAAAGGGATTAGAGGGCGAGACAAGAGCATTGGAGAATGGAGTGGGACATTCCCCTTCAAAAGCAAAAGTTACCCCATGGAAATCAGAGGGATTAGAGGGGGGAGACGAGCATTGGAGAATGTAGTGGAGTGTGGAGTTCCCCTTTAAAAGCAAAAGCTAGCCCAAGGAAATCTTGCTTGTTTCTCTTCTGGTTTGTTCCACTAAGCTCCACCTTATGCCGCTCTTTTGTGGAGGTTAGACAAAGCTTCCATGTCTCTTGGTAGTAGGAAGTTTGTGGAGGTTTTGAAAGTGTCAAGGTAAGTAATCTGCTGATGAACAGACTCCTTTCCAGGCTAGGACACAGACCACAGACAAGGACATTAAACCGGGGGTTCACCCTAAAAACGATTTTCTAACATAACATCCAGCTCACTCTCTACATTGACAGTATGCCGTTAGTTTTTTTTCTTTTGCTGTACATACCTCGTACAGCTATTTTCTTCCCCGGCTTCCGGGTAGGGCCTCCCGCGGGAGTGGGCGTTCCTATCCAGCAGGTGATTGACGTGATGACAAAAACGACCTCCACCCATCGCATAAGGAGTGTCACGGATTGCCGAAAGAAGCCGAACGGCGAGTCGGCGCTATACAGCGCCTGCGCACCGACGTTCGGCTTCTTTCGGCAACCCGTGACGCTCCTTATGCGACGGGTGGAGGTCGTTTTTGTCATCACGTCAATAACCTGCTGGATAGGAACGCCCACTCCCACGGGAGTCCCGACCCGGAAGCCGGGGAAGAAAATAGCTGTACGAGGTATGTACAGCAAAAAAAAAAAAAACGGCATACTGTCAATGTAGAGAGTGAGCTGGATGTTATGTTAGAAAATCGTTTTTAGGGTGAACCCCCGCTTTAAGCTGCTGACATTCTTCTGCGGCTAGTGAGCCCCCATGGAGTGTCTCAACCCTAAAAGCAGAAGACAACCCATAGCCCCTCTGGAGGTATATGGCAGGGCAGGGAAGCCCTACTTCAGCCTTGCTCTAATTCGACAATCTCAGTCGTACATCCACTTCCCTGAGCCAAAGCTCGAGGCTCTTTCTTCTTTTAGTAAACCAGCAGCTGACAAGAGTTATGTTGGGCCCAAGCAACACCTGCCTGCATCCTGAACACAGAGGCCAGATCACTCCTGCTGATCCTCTCAGTATAGAACCTTGAGACAGTGTCCAAGATATACACCATAGCAGATGCACAGGTGTTTTGCCCAGTGTCCAAGTTAATGAGCACATAGTAAAGGCAACAAGGACTTGCTATTTCTCTTTACTCTCCAGCTCTTGCACCCAAAGGTGGTTCCCCATTCTCACTGGGGCTCCTGTATCTTGTTTGTGTTGCTATTTGTAACATTGCAGGATGGATGGGCAGTGTCCACATCTATGCAGGTTGTGGTTGATGCGTTTTTACAGTGCATTTTCGAACACACTTTTTGACGCGTTTTGCAGTTTTTTGGCTAATAGGAAAGTATGACAGTTCTGTTCACGCAGTGCAACTTTAATGCGACTTTGCACTGTCTGGCACTCAAGTAGCATCAAAGTCACAACAAAGTTGCATCAAAGTAGTGCAGGAACCTTTATGTATCCAAAGTGGCATGTTAGGGTTGGGGTTAGGGTTAGAGTTAAAGGGGTTGTAAAGGAAAAAAATGTTTTCCCTAAATAAATTCCTTTACCTTAGTGCAGTCCTCTTTCACTTACCTCATCCTTCAATTTTGCTTTTAAATGTCCTTATTTCTTCTGAGAAATCCTCACTTCCTGTTCCTCTTGAGGGGGGAGGGGGTGAGCAGGCAAGTCAGGACACTCTCTAACACACAGGTCCTTTCTCTATCTGCAAAGTAGAGAGTGTCCTGACCTGCCTGCTATTTAGGGGAAAAAAATGTTTTCCTTTACAACCCCTTTAAGGTTTAAGGTTAGCGGTTATCATCAGGGTTAGTGGTAATCTTTATGGTTAGGGTTAGTGGTAATCATTAGGGTTAGAGATTGTTAGCATTAGTGTTCCAACCCTAACTATCGCCGCTAACACTATCCCTCAACCCTAGCCCTTAACACTAACCCTAGCACTTAACACTTACTCTTAACCATGCATTTAACCCTAACATGCGACTTGGACACAAAGGTTTCTGCACTACTTTGATGTGATTTTGATGCAAATTTGATGCTACTTGAGTGGCAGAAAGTGTAAAGTCGCATCCAAGTCACACTCCATGAACGGAACTGTCATACATTCCTGTTAACCAAACCCCCCCGGTGCAGGTCTATTGAAGTCTATTATATTCAAAAGGTCCCTGACCCTTTCCAAAAAATGCATCCGCTCAAAATGCACAGATGTGAACTAGATCCATAGGAAACAATGTTAAATGGACTACAAAATGCAAAACGCACTAAAGAATGCATAGCTGTGAACCAAGGACAACCCTTTTCCTAGGGGTGGACTGGCAATTAAAAGAATCGCTACACTAGTGCCTCGTGCCTCCACAATGGTGACTTTGAGGCCCAGGGGTGTTATCACAGGGATAGGGATAACTTTTGTGCATCCTAATCTATCCCACACTCCCCTACGGTTGCTGTTTGTAACCCTTAAGGTCCCATTGCTCTTCTGAAGCCAGCTACAGATAATTATACTTCGAATCAGAATGGATCTGTAACCGTTGAAATACATCTGTTAGTATTTTTTTTATTGTGATGTAGGGAAGGACCACAGGAAGCAGATGCTTTGAACAGTTGTGCTATGAACATTTTAACATGCTTCAAATCACAGCAAACAATTGAGCAATGTGGAAAACCTTTCACACCTGGGTCCCTTCATTTTCTATTTGTGCTGCTGACCCATCAAAAACAAGATTTAGTGTAATTGCATTGTTTACTTTATGACAATAAAAGCAATTGGTTACATAATAGATTTCATTAGACTGCATAGGTAATAAAAATCCATTGCCTGAACAAATATCCTAAACAGAGCCTTTAAATGGAAAAAGAAAACAGTATTATCTTTAGTTGTATTAAGATTACACCTCATATATCAGGAGAAATCAATGCATTATGGAGTGATCAACATTGTAGCTGCAAATGGGATTTTACATTAGATGTCCAGCGCATCACCCTCCGCTTACATTATATGTCAAGAGCCCCCCAACATCAGAAGTTGAGTCCCCCACTCTCCCTTACATCACAGTGCACCCCCATTTCCTTATGCTGCTGCTGGTAAGAAGCTGGATGTATTGCTTGAAAGCAGAAAGTAAGGGTCTGGAGGAGGACCAGAGGAGGGCTGGAGCTCTGCAGGAGAGGTGCGAGGGCCACATGAAATGGTCTTGTGTTTGACACCTGTGCCATACACAAAATAACGAGCCATGAACTTACTGCTCAGATGAAATAAGTTGAAGATTATAACAAAACAATGCGTTTGCTTGCTCCAGATGCTCTGTTTTTGTGTCAGAAATCTTAATGAACAGACTTATCTTGAGTTAGACCCCTTTCACATTCAGGTCGAATTCAGGTGTTTTAGCGCTATAAATAGCCTCTAAAGAAGCACCTGAAAACTGCCTCCCATTCTGTCATGTGACCTTAATAAATCCGCCCCGCTAGTGCCCAAAAAGCACCACTAAAACGACTGGCGCTTTAGCTCTGTTTTAGCGGCTTTGCAGTGCGAAAGGGGTCTTACTGTACAGCTTTTACCCATAAAACCACACAAGTGTATAAGTGTGGGAGGGTGCAGCATGGTGCGTGGCAGTAATTCAAACATAGTCCAGATGCAATTTAAAGAACTTGTATTGTAGTCAAAGTATAACAATTCACAACAAGCACAGCGGGAATGTGGCATAAACAGGAACACTCACAGATAAACAGCCAATTGTAGCAGAGCAGAGCAGGTCTCAGCTGAACTGACAGCATGTGTTTTGAGGGGCTGGTCCATGCCCAAGCGGGGAGGTTTCCAGGAAGAGTGACAGATCCCTAAGCTTTCCTTACTCAACTGGAACTTTTCCATGCTGCAATTACTGTCCCTGACAGACAGTGGATTTGTCCCTGTACTACCCACATGCTAAATGTGCATCAAACTCAGGAGCCAGGGTCTTATATAGACTCTGCCTGACCTAAGATGGCTGCGACAGTCACAAGGGCTGTCAGCATCCAACAGGATCGCTGCCCTAGTGACCCAGGAAACCACGTTCCTCATGACTCCCTCTTCCTCTGCACAACTGCTGTGGTTGAGCGCCACCTATAGTGGAGAAAATAGACTGCACCTGCCTACATATGTGCTGTTTCCACCTATGATTTAAAGATCTGAAGAAGGTGTATATTATTATTATTTAGGTACTTGTATAGCGCCGTCAATTTACGCAGCGCTTTACATATACAACGTTCATTCACATCAGTCCCTACCCTCAAGGAGCCTAACTCAATCTAAGGTCCCTAACTCACGTTCATTTACTAGGGCCAATTTAGGCAGAAGCCAATTAACATACCAGCATGTCTTTGGAGTGTGGGAGGAAACTGGAGTACCCGGAGGCAACCCATGCAGGCACAGGGAGAACATGCAAACTCCAGGCAGGTAGTGTCATGGTCAGGATTCGAACCAGCAACCCTTTTTACTGCTAGGCGAGAGTGCTACTCACTACACCACTGTGCTGCCCACATCCAGATTCTTGTTCCCAACCACTCAACCCAAATCAGCTTGTCCATGCAAACAGTATACAGGAGCCGCAGAATAGTGTAGGACAGAGCAGACTGCAACACAATGTAAAACAAAGTACAGGTTATTGAACTTACAGTAACTACAAATTTAAAAAAATATAAAAAGCCTCATCCTAGGTTCTGTTCTCTCCCAACATGGGTTTCACCTTATGGATATCATTAGAGCATGAAGGTCCTTGGTAATGAGGATGGTCAACAACTGTAATACAGAGTATGACTATTGCATTAGATCCCTATTAACAATAACTTTGTTCACATATTTGTACAGACTGGCACCAGTACTTACCTAATGATATTATTGAGAGTGAAATTAAAAGTATCCATTAATTTTCTTGATTATTACGGCAGGGCTGACTGGAGCCCTGAGACTCCCTCTGGCTGATAAATACCCTACTTTACCCATTCTCAGTCACCTGCTGCAAATGTCTAAACCCAAAATAGGATTGAGTTATAAGCAGCAATTCCTTATGTTATTTGTTGGCACATATGTTTTAATAGGAAGTGACAACATTAAGATCCACATTATAGCAGAGATATTCTATATTTGATGATAATACAGAATATGGACTGGCAATTATTAATGAATAAAAGCTCTTCATGCTTCCCTCTGCTGACCAGCATTATGGAGATGCTGATTTAATTTTCCAGCAGGACTTGGCACCTGCCCACACTGCCAAAAATACCAATACCTGGTTTAATGATCATGGTATCACTGTGCTTGATTGACCAGTAAACTCGCCTGACCTAAACCCCTTAGGCCTCGTACACACGACTGAGTTTCTCAGCAAAAACCAGCAAGAAACTTGCTGGGAGAATTTTTTTTGCCGAGGAAACCGGTCGTGTGTACATTTTCGTCTAGGAAACTGTCGAGAAACTCGACGAGCCAAAAAGAGAGCATGTTCTCTATTTCCTTGATGGGAATGGAGAAAATTGGCTTGTCGAGTTCCTCGACAGCCTAACAAGAAACTCGACGAGGAAAACAATGTGTTTCGTCCGTCGAGTTTCTCGGTCGTGTGTAGGAGGCCTTAGAGAATCTGTGGGCTATTGTAAAGAGGAAGATGAGAGACCCAACAATGCAGACAAGGCCACTATCATTGCAACCTGGGCTTCCATAACACCTCAGCAGTGCCACAGGCTGATCACCTCCATGCCACGCCGCATTGATGCAGTAATTCATGCAATAGGAGCCCTGATCAAGTATTGAGTGCATACTATACTGTACATGGACATACTTTTCAGTAAGCCATCATTTCTGTATTTAAAATCCTTTTTTTATTGGTCTTATGTAATATTCTCATTTTCTGAGATACCGAATTTGGGGGTTTCACTAGCTGTAAGCTATAATCATCAAAATTAAAAGAAAGAAATGCTTGAAGAATATCACTCTGTGTGTAACACATCTATATAAAATATGAGTTTCACTTTTTGATTTGAATGACTGACTGAGTTTAACTTTTTGATGATATTCCAATTTTATGAGATGCACCTGTGTGTGTGTGTGTATATATATATATATATTTATATATATATATATGTATATATATATATATATATATATATATATATATATATATATATATATATATATATATATTATCACAAGGTGTTAATTTTGTCCCATGCAATTTAAAGAGTTACTAAACCCAGGACCCTGCCTTCATTATATCTGGTCTCCCACAGTACACAGAACATGGAAATGCAATTATTTTCGTAAATATAAACTGCTGAATACCCTTTCTCATTAGCAGTATATAGTAGTCTTGTGGCTTCTATTAGTGTCTGTTTAAAGCTTGTAGGAGGAGTATTCATACTGCTCTCACTGTCCTATCTGTCTGCACATTGCTGATTGGCCCTGTGCTGATCACATGCACTCTCCCAAGAAATAAAACCTCTCTAGCAATACACACCAAACTGAGCACGTGCAACTTGTCTCCCTACCCTCTGTACTATCCAGAGACAAGTTGGGGACACTGGAAGAAGGTGAGGATCAGAGGAGACATGACAAAACAGCCTGTTTACAATGCAGAGGATTAACCCCTTTGTTTCCACAGTGAGTATACCAAGCATGCTTTACTGCACATACAGACTGATTTAACAGTTGTGGGTTTAGTAACACTTTAATTTACGCTTCTCAAGAAGGTGAGAAGGTGAGAAGAATGTACACAGACCAAGAAGCATTCCACAGTAGTTTAGCAGTGACCTCTGTGTTGCATGAACAAAAACAGATATTGCAATCTTCAGCAAGCATCCCTAGATAACTAATAATTTATTGATTGCAATTTTTCAGGTCAATCCACAAAACATTGAAAATGCATTTAACAAACTGAGAGACAGAGCGAACCAAGTGTCTGTGTGTCCTGTTAAAAAGAAGAATCACTGGGGAACCATACGAGGAATTGTCCAGTTTGGAAGAGGTATTGCCTTAGTTTGTCTTGTACTACATTGCTATATTTATTGCTCTATATCAAGTCAGTATCTTTATGATAAACACAAATAATTTGAGTTTGAAAACTAGGGTGGCTTGCATTAGCTTATTATTATTGTTTTGTGTCAGCCATTTCATGAATTGGTTTGCTAAAGCTTTATGAACATCTTCTGAAAAAGTGAAATGATTCTAGTGAAATAATACGTTGTATTTATGTTATTATCACTCAAAAGGGACAGCCTTTACTGTGTATCTGTAGATAAACAGTATCTATTTTGTTTTGTTAATGTATCTGTGAATAGCTTGGCTATTGGCAGACTTGGAACCATACTCTATCTGTGTTCTCTCTGGAAGTATATTCTGTATTAGGCCGGCTTCACATATGTGTGGCTATGCTTCCCAGCATTGGGTTCACCGGTTCAGGTGTGAATCAGGTCCGAATTTTTGCCTGAATTCACACCTGAACCAGACGCAAACAATCACAGGACCTGCGTGAACTGGCTCCATTGAGAGCCGCCAGTCACACACGCATGTCATGTGAATTGCATGTGGCAAAGCCCGCATGCAATTCACACATATGTGAACCCGGCCTTACAGCATTCTAATATTCTATTAGCTAGGGAAGTTTTGGATGCAAACTTTTGCACAAATAATAACTACACTGCATCTCAGAGACGCTAATTAAATTAATTTATATATATTTATATTCAATGAAAACTCACCATCCATGTCTCCATGCTTTATTTTCCTGAGAAATTATTTAAAAAACACTCCTAGCATTTCTGTCTGTGGACATCTTTAGTAAGGGCAAATGATTAATCTAGCATTTACTTCCAGAAATCCCTCTTTTTCCTCCTGAAGACTCCTGGCATGAATGACATAATCTGCCTAGGCATGGAATCCATGAAATAACTGATGAAATAAAAAAAAAAAAAAGGTTTAAAATAATTATATGATAGTGAATGTTGATTGAGAGAGTGAAATTCCGCTTTAACTAAATGTATCTTTTTTGTATTTAGGTAAAATGCTGAGAGGGTTTACTCCAGTGTATCCAAAGAGTCTCTGGGTTGATATTAAAACATTTTGTAATGTACTCCCCTTTCATATAGTTTTTGATGAAGAGGTAAGTTACACTTTATCTTACAAAATTGTATATTTTGTCATTTTATGTGCAGTTAAATACATTTTAGATGAGTTATAATCTCAGTTTCAGTTGTATGTAGTATATAGGTACATTTCTTATGTTTCTTGATTCTGTGTCCTTTGGTATATAGAATGTTCAGTAAGTATTTTTGTTCTGTGCTACTGAGATTCCTTCCTTATATAATAACAGTAAAATGCATTTATCATCTTTGTATGCTGTGATTCAAGCCAAAGGCATCGAAAGTCCCTGCCCATTTTTTTTAGACTATCTTAATTGTGTTTATGTATACATGATAAGATTGGGACACAATAGCATGTATTTTTTATAAAAAATCTTTTTTCTTAATTTAAGCTAGAGTAATGCCCCATTCACACGATCAGAATTTCGTATGGAAAAAGTCTGATGGACTTTTTCCATCGGATTTTCTGATTGTGTGTAGCCCCATCTGAGTTTTTTCATCTGAAATTCCGACAAATTCCATCGGACTTTAGATATGTTATAGATATAGAATGTTCTATATTTTTCCGATGGAATTCCGTCGGAATTCCCATGTGATTTGGCCGGGCAAAAGCCTGATTGTGTGTACGCGGCATAAGGAATGGTTACAAACCCTGCTAGTTTTTTGTTTTTTTTGCTCAGTATTTAGTTTGAATATTGCCTTTAATCATTTTCCTGGAAACACAACTGGAAGTCAGAAAAGTGAGAGAAAATCTTCACCTAGAAAGTTGTCAAATGAGCAGTACCCGTTGGAAGATTTTCTCTCTACCTGTCCTTTAAGTAACAATTGTGTAACCCTGGATTCGCCAATGCTTTCTGTCCCAGGAGTCATCAGGAAAAATAGAGAGCGAATGTCTCTAGTAAAGCAAACAGCAATTAAAACCTGACTATTCAAAACTAAAAAACAAAACAAAACCAAATATTAATTTGTTTTATTAATAATGGAGGTTAAAAAATAAATAAAACACACTGTCATATATACCGGTATGTGATATAATAAATTATAAACAACTTGTACCGCGCTTCACAATTACGGTATGTTGCCTTATATAATGCAATGCGTAAAATAATAATATACATACAATTAGTCCTAAAATTGCTTAGTTGTGCAATCAAATTATAGCGCATTAAAATCACAATCCACAGAGTTGTTATTATTATATTCCTCTTCAATTATGTCTTATAGAAATATAGAGAGAGCAAATGTCTCTAGTAAAGATGCAAACAGCAATTAAAACTATTTAAAACTAAAAAACAAAAAACAAAAAGAAAATAAAACCAAATATTAATTTGTTTTATTAATAATGGAGGTTAAAAAATAAATAAAACACACTGTCATATAACTGTGATATAATAAAGTATAAACAACTTGTGTCACGCTTCACAATTATGATGTCTTATCTAATGCAATGTGTAAAACAATAATATTCATACAATTAGTCCTAAAATCACTTAGTTGAGCAATTAAATTATAGTGCATTATTATTACAGTCCGCAGTGTTATTATTATATTCCTCTTCAAATACGTCTTCTATCAATTCACCAGTATGGGCCAATGATACTTCTAGTGACATCGACACCCTCAACCAAATGTGCTTTCACCTGGGATATATGACCGTGCAATTAAGTATAATTACTAAACACTTTTAGAAAAACTTTCCCAGATCAATGAATTCCACAGTTGCTTCTTAGTACCTCCATGTATAAGTTTTACTCCTCTCAATACCACCACTCGGCCACACATAGAGAAAGCAAAACCACCAAACATAGTTATTTATCCTTTAAAAACAATTTATTACTTCTAAAAACTTCCAGACTTGCACTCACTTTTAGGAGGTGATAAGGGTCACCAGAGTAATACAGCATATGCAGTGTATGCAGCAGCAGTAACAGCAATAACGATCAACTTTCCCAAGTGTATAATTACCACACTGTATCATGCACATCGTCGTGATGTCATTCAGCCCCTCCCCTACGCATTACATCACAGAATCACATGGCTTTATCAGGGAGATTTATAATTGGACTATAGAGGGTTGTACCCAGAAGTCTGTTCTAAATAACTGTGTTGGAAGTTCTGAAAACACAATTTTTTGCACTTTTATATCATGAATAGATTCAACTTAAAGTAGAACTATAGGCAAAATGTTTTTCATTTTTGATAGGGTTAACTCCTGTAAGTTTTTTTTGTCATCTGTGTCCCATTGTGGAGATGAAATTTTACTTCCTGTCCCATAGCCAAACAGGAAGTGAGAGGAAATCTCTGGAAATTAAGGGAATTCCTTGGGCCCCCCAGGTCACCAGAACTAGATTTCCCCTCTATTGCTTTTCTGGGGACAACCCTAAATGTGGGATTTTTTTTTAATGATGATTAAGAGCACACATCAAGAGGGAAAATCTCCCTAACGGTGGCACAGACAGCAATAAAAAATAAATAGATGTTTTAATTTATCTCTACTCTGTCCAAAACTAAAACTGTTTTGCCTTTAAATATACTTCAAGTGTTTTGGAACTAGTATATGGTCACCCCACCTGACAGAGGTGTTTATTTTCAGGACAGAATCCATTAGCCTGTCCTAGTAAGATATAGGTCCTAACTTGAGGTTGATATTTATTTTAATGCATCCTAGTCACTTTTTTTAACACTGAATTGTTTCCTTTTTTAGCTGAGAGTGAAGCAGGCTGGGGTGAGCATACAGAGGATTGTTCCTGGTCTACAGACTATGGACATTCGGGTGGATGACTATTTCAGCACAGTACACCCCGAGGTCACGCTGACCATTGTTAATGTTAGAAAGTTCATTAACAGTCAATTTGTGTTAAGAACAAAAAGAGAGATGATGCCAGAGTCGTGGAGACAGCGTCCAATGCTGGAATTGAGAGGTATTTGTTTTCTTATAAGCACAATATATATCTAATAATAAATGGATGACAGCACACATACAGTATATACACATGTACACGCCTCCCCAAAAATGACCAAGATGCAGTCTAAAAGGTAATCGTACAAAAAGTTCAGTTGTATTTAGTTGATAGAGTATAACGTGAAAAACTATTTTGGAGCTAGAAAACAATTACAAACTTTTAGCTGGGGTCCTTGCACATGGCACATTGAGTCTTGGGGTGTCTGTGTCAAAAAGACTTAGTACCATCTTGTAATCACAGTAGCCATAAGTTACAGGAAAGAGAAGCATGTTGATACGACAAAAACTCGAAATTTCAAGAATGGTAACTTCAGTAAGCTATGATCCTTACTGCAAGACACTCAGTAGAACCAAATAATAGCAACAAAGAGCACACAAGGCAAGTGGAAGTGTTTTAAATATGAATTAAACAAGGGCATTAATCATTGTTTTCTATTAGGCAACAAGCACAAAAGAACAAAATGAAAGCCTATGTTAAATTTTAGTGTAAAAAAAATGAATGAGAAAAAACTGACTTTTAAAAGGGACACTTGGCATTTCATATTTACAAAGGAATTCAACAAATGTAAGGGAGCAAGCAGGGCACCTAAAATAGAATATGTGATACACATTGCTACAGCAAGTAAAAAAAAATCTCACATTTTTTACTTGCTTGCCAAATAGTAAAAATGTTCTGAAAGAATGGGGCAAGGGAGCAATCGGGGCACCGAATATAGAATATGTGATACACATTGCTAAAGCAAGTAAAAAAATCCCACATTTTTTACTTGCTTGCCAAATAGTAAAAATGTTCTGAGAGAAGGGGGCAAGGGAGCAATCAGGGCACCGAATATAGAATATGTGATACACATTGCTAAAGCAAGTAAAAAAATCCCACATTTTGTACTTGCTTGCCAAATAGTAAAAATATTCTGAGAGAAGGGGGCAAGGGAGCAATCAGGGCACCGAATATAGAATATGTGATACACATTGTTAAAGCAAGTAAAAAAAATCCACATTTTGTACTTGCTTGCCAAATAGTAAAAATGTTCTGAGAGAAGGGGGCAAGGGAGCAATCAGGGCACCGAATATAGAATATTTGATACACATTGCTAAAGCAAGTAAAAAAATCCCACATGTTTTACTTGCATGCCAAATAGTAAAAATGTTCTGAAAGAACAGATGATGGAGCTGGTCTCAAATGACAGGGGGAAGCAAGATGTGTTAAAGTGTAGATAAAATAAAAATCTACACAAGGGACATAACGTACAGTCAGTAGGAGGCATCCCTTGTGCTGATTCCTCTTCTGTTATTATAAATCCTCCATCCATGCCCCCCTGCTGCCAAAATCTTTTGGTGTCGTGTGGGTTAACACAACAACCAAGGGGTTGTCACAGGCTTTCATCAAGAGTGCCACACTTTGCCCCCCCATTCTGTCAAGCTGTTTCATTCATAGAGGCCATACTCCAGCTTCTGTGAATGACACAAGATCAGTGAATAGAAGATGGGTAGATGATTGCCAGACTCCCCTCCGAATAAAACCCTGGTTAAGAATCTAGGGCCAAATTCTCAAAAAGTCTGCGTAACTTAAATTTCAGCAGTTAAGTTACACTGACTTAAAATTTCTACCTAAGTGCCTGATCGTCAAAGCACTTAGGTAGAAATTACACGCTGTGTAACTTAAGTGCCGCCGTCGTAAGGCGGTCCTCCTCTCCTGGGGGCGTTTAAAATTTAAATGAGGCGCGCTCCCGCGCCGGCCGTACTGCGCATGCGTGTGACGTCATTTTCCCGACGTGCAGCGCGCGAACGTAATTAACGCCGGTCGGCTTTGAGAATTTCGACGGGACACTAAAGTTGCGACGGGTGAAAAAAAAAGACGCGCCGGGAAAACAAATAATTATAAAAAAAAATGTCAGCGTCGCTCAGCATGCATTCCTGAGAGGGAGAACTCCATGCCAATTTTCAAAGAAAAAAACGGCATGGGTTCCCCCCCCAGGAGCATACCAGGCCCTTAGGTCTGGTATGGGTTGTAAGGAGACCCCCCCACGCCGAAAAATTGACGTAGGGGGTCCCCCTACAATCCATACCAGACCCGTATCCAAAGCACGCTACCCGGCCGGTCAGGAATGGGAGTGGGGACGAGCGAGCGTCCCCCCCCTCCTGAGCCGTGCCAGGCCGCATGCCCTCAACATGGGGGGGTTGGGTGCTCTGGGGCAGGGGGGCGCACTGCGGGCCCCCCCACCCCAGAGCACCCTGTCCCCATGTTGATGAGGACAGGACCTCTTCCCGACAACCCTTGCCATTGGTTGTCGGGGTCTGCGGGAGGGGACTTATCGGAATCTGGGAGTCCCCTTTAATAAGGGGGCCCCAGATACCGGCCCCCCACCCTAAGTGAATGGATATGGGGTACATCGTACCCCTATCCATTCACCTGGAGGCAAAAAGTAAAATTTAGTAAACACACAACACAAGGCTTTTTAAAATAATTTATTATTCTGCTCCGGATGCCCCCCCTGTCTTCGTTATTAGCTCAATTAGCAGGGGGGGCTTCTTCTTCCACTCTCCGGGGGTCTTCCGCTCTCCGGGGGTCTTCCGCTCTCCGGGGGTCTTCCGCTCTCCGGGGGTCTTCTCCGCTCTCCGGGGGGGGCTTCTCCGGACTCCGGGGGGCTTCTTCCATCTTCTCCCCTCTTCCGCTGTTGACTCGGCGAACCCCGGTTCTTCTGCAGCTCTCCGGTGCCTTCTTCTTCAGCGCTGGCTGCCTGCTATGTTTGTGTGTTAGCTCGATTTCAAACAGGCAGCCGGCGCGGTCTTCTGTGGCGTCAGGGTCTTCTGGTCTTCTCCCCTCTTCCGATGTTGCCTCGTCGCCTGTTGTCGCTGTAATGATGGAAGCGCGCCTTGCATCCCATTTATATAGGCATCACCGTCCCATCATGCTCCGGTAGGTACCCACGTGGTGGGTGCACGTGGGTAGGCACCCACCACGTGGGTACCTACCGGAGCATGATGGGACGGTGATGCCTATATAAATGTGATGCAAGGCGCGCTTCCATCATTACAGCGACAACAGGCGACGAGGCAACATCGGAAGAGGGGAGAAGACCAGAAGACCCTGACGCCACAGAAGACCGCGCCGGCTGCCTGTTTGAAATCGAGCTAACACACAAACATAGCAGGCAGCCAGCGCTGAAGAAGAAGGCACCGGAGAGCTGCAGAAGAACCGGGGTTCGCCGAGTCAACAGCGGAAGAGGGGAGAAGATGGAAGAAGCCCCCCGGAGTCCGGAGAAGCCCCCCCCGGAGAGCGGAGAAGACCCCCGGAGAGCGGAGAAGACCCCCGGAGAGCGGAAGACCCCTGGAGAGCGGAAGACCCCCGGAGAGTGGAAGAAGAAGCCCTCCCTGCTAATTGAGCTAATAACGAAGACAGGGGGGGCATCCGGAGCAGAATAATAAATTATTTTAAAAAGCCTTGTGTTGTGTGTTTACTAAATTTTACTTTTTGCCTCCAGGTGAATGGATAGGGGTACGATGTACCCCATATCCATTCACTTAGGGTGGGGGGCCGGTATCTGGGGGCCCCCTTATTAAAGGGGACTCCCAGATTCCGATAAGTCCCCTCCCGCAGACCCCGACAACCAATGGCAAGGGTTGTCGGGAAGAGGTCCTGTCCTCATCAACATGGGGACAGGGTGCTCTGGGGTGGGGGGGCCCGCAGTGCGCCCCCCTGCCCCAGAGCACCCAACCCCCCCATGTTGAGGGCATGCGGCCTGGCACGGCTCAGGAGGGGGGGGACGCTCGCTCGTCCCCACTCCCATTCCTGACCGGCCGGGTAGCGTGCTTTGGATACGGGTCTGGTATGGATTGTAGGGGGACCCCCTACGTCGAATTTTCGGCGGAGGGGGGTCTCCTTACAACCCATACCAGACCTAAGGGCCTGGTATGCTCCTGGGGGGGAACCCATGCCGGTTTTGAATTTAAAAATTGCCGTGGAGTTCTCCCTCAGGAATGCATACCAAATGCCGTCGCTGGAATGGGCCTTTACAAGGTTTGGCTAACTTTCCACATTATAAAACCAGCCCTAGTTTTGCGCCGGCAAATTCGGAACTTAGGCAGAAATCAAAGTGCTGAAATGCTTTGAAAATCTGCTTAAGTCCTCATTTGCATACGCAAAGCTGCATTTCAATGAGAAATGCCCCCAGTGGCGGATGCGGTACTGCATCCTAAAATCTGACCGTGTAAGTGTCTTACACATGTCAGATTTTCTGCCTAACTTTGGAAAAAGCCTTTTGAGAATCGTTTCCAAAGTTAGGCACAGGGATACGCAGGCTGAACAGCAGTTAAGTCTGCGTATCTCTTTTGAGAATTTGGCCCCTAGTTCACTCTGAAAATATATATAAATAAGACTATACTTGAAAAAAGACACAAGCCACCATAGTCCATATCCAAAATAAATAAATATACAAAAGACAAAAACAAAAAAAAAACACAAAATAATAATAAAAAGCTTGGCGAAGGGTTAAAGGAAACATGACCCCCACCACCCCAAACCTCCAGGCTTATGGATCTCAATAGAGATAGAACAAACTTCATTCCTGTGATCCACAGGAGTAGTATAGCCAAAAAAGCTTTGGCTATACAGTACTTCTCTGTTAATAGTAAAGGTTTTTTGTTTTACTAACTATATATAACATTTTTCTTTTTTATGTATGGAAATGATTTATGCAAATAGCTTGATGTTAAATTTGAGATTTTATAACCCCTCTAAACAGTTTTTATCTCCTAATATTTGCTGAAAATAACACAGTTTACTTCTATGTTCAGGTCAGATGATATGGATGGAGTCTCTGGAATGCATGTTGTATTTGTGCTCTCCTCTATTACGTAACTTGCATGAACTGGAAGAGAGACAGATGCACATCTCAGACATAGCACCACATGATGTCACACGGGATCTCATTTTGCTAAATCAGCAAAGGCTGGCTGAGATGGAATTATCGAACCAGCTTGAGAGGAAAAAGGAAGAACTGAGGATATTGTCCAAACACCTAGAGGAAGAAAAGAAGAAGACTGAAGCTCTCCTCTATGCCATGCTTCCAAAACATGTGGCCAACCAGCTAAAGGAGGGGAAGAGAGTGGAGGCTGGTAGGCATACCCGCTATTATATAGTTAAGAGCCTATAAATAATGTTGTTATAAATAATATTCTGATTTTATATATCTAAATAAATCAACATGCAATACTGGGTTCCATTCACAGAATGAACTTGCATGAGATATTTAGTTGTCCGGACAAATTTTTCCTAAAAATTGCATGCGAAGCTGAAACTGTCAATTCACTAGACTGTTTGTGCGGTATTTACCTGAAAACGCTCAGTAAATACTTCATGAAAAGGCATTAAAATCCATTCACAGAAGAAAATAAATAATGAAATGCATGCTGAAATTATGTAGTGGTCCAGGCATTTGTGGAATGTGTACTGGTTGTTAAAGAGGAACTGCAGTCTGTTCACATAATTTGTAATAAAAACATCTTTGCCATTCTGAACCTTACCTCCAACCACTTTGCATATTATTTTTTATATACTGTGATTCTGTACTTGTCAAATATGCTGCAGAAATCTCCCTCCACTGAGTCTGGCTGCATCCATTTTAACTGTGGGCAGCTGAAGCTGCTGCCTGTTCACTTACTGGATTACTCATACACACAGAGACACACCTCCAGCTCTGCATCTCTCATTGACCCTCTTATGACTCATCCAAACTCCCTTCCTGGCAAACTCTCACATGAGTGAGAGAGAGAGAGCTGTGCATGATTTCAAAAGCCTAGGCTTTTTACCAGACAAGAAACAGGAAGTGAGCTGTATAATGTATTTACTGGCAGAAATAAATGTTTCACTATCCAAATTTAAAACAACAAGGGCAGAAGATTTAATAGTTGGAAAGAAATTACTGAAGCTCTGCTTTAAGGAGTAAAAATCGTGGTTGTTAAAGAGCAGGTTGCCACCACGTCCTTAACAACTGGTCATTAGCTGTCAGCAGCAATAAAAAAAACTGGAAAAAAAAATGGCATGGGTCTGGTATGGATTTTAAAGGGAACACCATGCCAAAATCAATGTCGTAGGGTTCCTCCCAAAATCCATACCAGACCCTTATCCGAGCATGCAGCCGGGCAGGTCAGGAAGGGCCTGGTATTCATTGGGGTAGGGGATCCCACAACCTTTTTTTTGCTGGCAATCCTTTTTTTTATAGATTCAGCTGTTAGCGAGGAACCCTGCTGACAGCTGATGACTTATCGGTTGTTAACCTCCCTGGCGGTATGATTCTGTCTGGAATTACGTACCAAAAGCGGTACATTTATTTTGCAAGGAAATTGGCGTTTTATACTGTAGGCCTGTAATTTTTAGAAATAACTCACTTAAATCTGACCAAGCAAGAGTCTTGTAGGCATCCCGGGTATGATTTTTTTTTTTAAAACAAAATTATAAATTATAATATAATAAATAATTATAAATAATTATAACAAATAATAATATAATTATAATAAAAATTATTCAATAATGTAATCAACTCAAAATCACTGAAATTTGCAGTTGCAGAATTGTCGCTGTCATTATTTTATTTTTTTTATGACGAATTTCCCCGCAAATCGCTATCGCACAATTCTGCAAGTGATTATAATTTATTATCGCTGTTTTCTAGCTGATCTAAAACCATTTTTGACATAAAGGGACACTTTTGGACAATCTACAGTTTGCAGGCAGAAATGACATTTTTTATTATATAAAAGTACATGCAGGGCACTGGGCAGACCACTAGGGACAAGGGGGGTGTGTATTTTTTACATACAGTACTGTAATCTATAAGATTACAGTATACTGTATGTAATGTGTTTGTTTACTTTTTTGAATTTGGCGCCGTTCTCCGTCCCCGTGCGTCGTAACGTCGCAGGGAACGGAGATCGGCGTCACACGGGGACTGTGAATCGAGCGAGGAGGTCCCGCTCGCTCACACAGCGGGTGGCATCGCTGGATCCAGGGACAAGGTGAGTAAACCAAGCCTGTGGATCCAGCGAAAGGTAAGCCCGTCCAGCCCGAGCGTGACTCGGGTTTGCCGATCCTAACATGTAAAACCAACCCCGAGTCGCGCTCGGGTTTACCGTCAGGGGGGTTAAGGATGCAGTAGCCACCTGCTGCTTAACAACCATGTTGTTTAGTGATTGTTAAGGATGCGGACAGCTACCTACCTTATTAATGTTAATAAATACGCTGGCTAGTGCAGGCGTTAAATCACCCCATGTTTTCACTGCTAAAATACCACAAGACTTCATAAAATAACTCATGCAGTATTTTTGTAGCGTTCTTTTGTGAATGCCAAAAAACATTTTGAAAAACGCTGAGCAGTATTTTACTACATTTGTTAAGTGGAACAGTACCGGTTTGTGAATTTAGCCCACAATCACATTTAAAGTGAATCTATCAGCCAAACTAAAACCCCCTAGTAATATTATTATTATTATTATTTAAATTACATATTTTTTAGAGGCTATATTTATGTTGAACAACTTTTTTATGTGAAATGTAAGCTGTATAGTTCTCCCCCTTGTTGTGAAGCAAATGCATGATTTAATACATTTAACACATTGGAGGTTATTTACTAAAGGCAAATCCACTTTGCACTACAAGTGCACTGAAAGTGCACTTGGAAGTACAGTCACTGTAGATCTGAGGGGGACATGCAAGGAAAAAATAAATAAATAATTTAGCTTGCACATGATTGGATGATAAAATCAGCAGAGTTTCCCCTCATTTCAGATCTACCCCTAAGATTTACAGCGACCGCACTTCCAAGTGCACTGCAATGTATGTCCCTTTTTCATCCGTAAACGGATGGATGAAAAAGCGGAAATGTGGTCCGCATGTGTGAAAGGGGCCTTAGTTTAGTTTTTTTTTCAAAGCTTAATTGAACAAGCTGAAGTTAGAAACTGATTGGTTACCATGCACAGCTGCACCAAATTTTGCACTCTCCAGTTTTAGTAAATCAACCTGTAGTAAGTCAGTAATTTTTGGGCACAATTTCCACAGTTTAGGTCATCTTATGTCTGCAAAGGGTCTGTTCAGTTATAGCTTTTAATGTGCCGTTTTACTAATATAATTTATTCAGAAGCTAATGGAGTTGGACAATTCCTATGTGATTGCTTATATTTCCAGGAATATTTACTTACACATACAAATTATATTTTATTAGAGATGTCGCATCTCATTTATTGGTTAGTGGTATAAATGAGATCTTGAAAGATTCACAGTTAGATGTACCATCCTTATTTCTTGCATGAACATGTTTCTGTTATTGCTACTGTTTCTATTATGCCTGGAAGCTGGTTCTAGTAATTATGTGTGAAATTTCTAATATTTGGCTTCAAATGAATCTAGGATATCCAAGAAATAATGTGTGGAGTAGTTATGTTGCATATTTGACCAGCCAGTGATAGGCTTGGCCTTTTTATGTAAAAAAGAAAGCCTTTTAGTGCCCGTTCATATCTGAGCATACTGTAAATGCAGGCAGAAATGCATGTGTAAAAAACGTGCTAAAACACAGTTCACTGGTGGTGCTATTATTTTCTAAAGGCACCCTAAACGCAAGTGGCAGTCACACATCTGCCCGGAAGCCGCGGTGAATTCCACGGCTGAACGCTATCTACGGGGGAAAAAAAAAAAGGTCAGTGTCATTTTATAGGCAGAACTGGGCTGGATGTACTGTTAGAATTTTTTTATAGGGTGAACCTCCACTTTAAGGCTACGTTTACATCTGAGCGAAGTGACGTCACATTTTGCAGGCATGTTTTAGGCTAAACAACAGCCTGTCACATCCTGTCCTGTCACATCCTGTCCTGTCACAGGAAAATATGCCAAAGAAACTCAAGTATCAATTCTGGCACTGAGCCAAGCAGGTTTGGCAATGCATGTTTTTGCCCATTTTTTGCACTTTGAAAACGCACCGGCGCCGAATAGAGCCGAGCCGACCCGAGCTTCTTTCGGGAAGTCGTGACCCGCGAACGCCCACTCCCGCGGGATTCCCTACCCGGAAGCCGCGGTGAATTCCACGGCTGAACGCTATCTACGGGGGGGAAAAAAAGAGGTCAGTGTCATTTTATAGGCAGAACTGGGCTGGATGTACTGTTAGAAATTTTTTATAGGGTGAACCTCCACTTTAAGATAAATGTAAAAAACGTAAGCCACATTCCTTGTAATGTAGAGATTAGCTGTGCTCCAGTATCTAATCACAAGTTTTAGGAGTAAAGACTGGTACAGACGGGCTGAATATTGTCCGGTATGAGCCGGGTCAACAGAAACTGGTTGACATTCGGCCCATGTGTACAGCAGTCTGTAGAGGAAGAAAGAAAAAGACCATCTTTTATTGAACAGGTACAGTGCATCCAGAAGCTTATTCTCAGGGATTCGCTTTTTGCACATGTTGGTATGTTACTGAAAGCCACTCCTCAGTAAAAGGCACACAACAGCCCACCTGGAGTTTGCCAAAAGGCACCTAAAGGACTCTCAGACCATGAGAAACACAATTCTCTGGTCTGATAAAGCAAAGATTGAGCTCTTTGGCCAGAATGGCAAGCATTGTGTCTGGAGGAACCTAAGTACTGCTCATCACCTGGCCAATACCATCCCTACATTGAAGCATGGTGGTGGCAGCATCATGCTGTGGGAATGTTTTTCAGCGGCAGAAACTGTGAGACTAGTCAGGATCGATGGAAGGATGAATGCATCAATGTACAAAGACATCCTTTATGAAAACCTGCTCCAGAGCGCTCTGGACCTCAGACTGGGGTAAAGGTTTATCTTGCAACAAGACAATGACCCTAAGCACACAGCCAAGATAACAAAGGAGTGGCTACTGGAAAACTCTGTGAATGTCCTTGAGTGTCACAGCCAGAGTTCAGACTTGAACCCAATTGAACATCTCTGGAGAGATCTGAATATGGCTGTGCACCGACGCTCCCATCCAACCTGATGGAACTTGAGAGGTCCTGAAAAGAAGAATGGGAGAAACTGCCCAAAAATAGGTAGTATTGAGCAAAGGCTGTAAATACTTATGTACATGCGATTTTTTTTTTAAATAAATTAAAAGATTTTAAACAAATGTCTTTCATGTTGTCATTATAGGGTATTGTTTGTAGAATTTTGAAGAAAATAATGAATTTAATCTGTTTTGGAATAAAGCTGTAACATAACAAAATGTGGAAAAGGTGAAGCGCTGTGAATACTTTCCAGATGCACTGTATACTGAAAAACCAGCATTCAATTCAGCACTTGCAGCCAATGGCTGTGAGCGCTGATCAGTAACACAATAGCCCAACGGGAAGGATCGCCACACTAACATTGCTAGTTAGTGTGGAATCCTTTTGCTTTTTTTTCAGCCCACTGGTTTGAATGAAAAATAAAAACTCCCCGTGTGTACCTAGCATTAGTCACATTCAACTGGACTTGTTCTGTAATGTTGAATACATTTCTTAGTCTTTCCAAGCAGCTTCTTCAGTTCGCTGAAACATTATTTCCGGTGAAAAATTTTGATGCGTCTCAAAACTGATTTGTTTGAAGTAAACATATTTTTAAACTCTCCGAAAATACATAATGAATAAATATTGCTAAAATAACAAGTCACAGTTACGCTGATCCCATTTAGACATAGGCAAAAGACCGTGAAATGGAAACAAAATTAGAGTTCTGTTCAACCCTTTGAAATAGGCATCAGAAGATGGCAGAAAAGGCTGCTCAAATGAAGCAATAAAAGAGGGGGTGTGCTAACAAAACAACATAAATGGCAACAACATATCTTAAATTACCCGATATTGAAATACCTAACATATGAATACATTTATGTTTAATTTATAGGTTACATTTTACATGACAATTTCTTATAAAATCAGTAACTAGCATTTTTGTATGTCAAGATAAAACAACTCTGAAACATTTTATTAATCCGTGCCAATTTTATACTGAAGAAATGGAATAAAGCACGACCACACTACTGAAAATGTATGCTGTATTCTTGCAGCTCTGTGAATGATCCAGGACTGGCTCTGCATAAGATTATGGTAGTCAAGGCTCAGCCTGTTGGTATTCAGGCACTGCCAGTTCTGCATGAGATTAGCAATAATAATTGGCATCAATGTTTGGCACAGGATACTTGATAAATCTGCCTCTTTGTGCCTATGACCACTTCTTCAGTATGCCAGAGCTCAAAGATGCCTATCAGAAGAGGTTTCTACAAATATAATACCCCCTTGTAGCCAAGCAGGAGCAAAAGTAGAGGAAAGCTTCTTTGCTTATCATGCAGGAGCTGAGTATGGAGTGTTGCTGTTGGAATAAGAAAGGAGTGGCTACGCATTAAAGAAATAGCTGTAAAATCTTAATAGGTATGTGCAATTTAGTATTATACAATAATGGAGCTGATTTACTAAAGGAGTCAAGATCATTAACTTACTAAACTGTATGTTTAACCACTTCAGCCCCCGAAGAATTTACCCCCTTCCTTACCAGAGCACTTTTTGCGATTTGGCACTGCGTCGCTTTAACTGACAATTGCGCGGCCGTGTGACGTGGCACCCAAACAAAATTGGCGTCCTTTTTTTCCCACAAATAGAGCTTTCTTTTGGTGGTATTTGATCACCTTTGCGGTTTTTATTTTTTGCACAATAAACAAAAATAGAGCGACAATTTTGAAAAAATTCTATATTTTTAACTTTTTGCTATAATAAATATCCCCCCAAAAAATCTATAAAAAATATATTTTTTCCTCAGTTTAGGCCGATATGTATTCTTCTACATATTTTTGGTAAAAAATAGCAATAAGCGTATATTTATTTGCGCAAAAGTTATAGCGTCTACAAAATAGGGGATAGTTTTATTGCATTTTTTTAATTTATTTTTTTACTAGTAATGGCGGCGATCTGTGATTTTTATTGTGACCATGACATTGCGACGGACATATCGGACACTTTTGACACATTTTTGGGACCATTCACATTTATACAGCGATTAGTGCTATAAAACTGCACTTGACCGAGCAATACATATTCATACTGACGCTTACTGTTATTCCTTTTCTTTTTTCTCTTTTGACTACCAGTTTCAATACCTCCCTTAGGAGAAGACTACATTGTACAATGGACTTTTGTTATTTATCCCCTCTCCACTGGTGCGACACTAATGATCCTATAAGGGGTGTCACATCAGGGGAGTGGACCGAACATATGTTTTATGTCCATTGTGTTCCTTTCCACATTATTCTCTTGATGTATGTTGGTGAACGAGATTTGTTTAGTTGTTACATGTTTCATGACGTCGTTGCACGACGTACAAGTCTTAACTGTACCTTGTACTACCAAAATCATTGAATCAAAAAAAACTGCACTGATTACTGTATAAATGTGACTGGCAGGGAAGGGGTTAACACTAGGGGGCGCTGAAGGGGTTAAATGTATTACCTAATGTGTGATTCTAACTGTAGGGGGAGGGGACTCACAAGGGGAGGAGACCGATGTGTGTTCCCAGTACAGAGGAACACACATCGGTCTCCTCACCTGACAGGACCATGGATCTGTGTGTTTATACACACAGATCCACAGTCCTGCCGGGATTGCGTGCAATCGTAGGTGCCCGGCGGATATCGCGGCTGCCAGGCATGCGGACCGGGTCAGGTTTGATGCCGCGAGCGCGTGTGCGCCCCCAGACAGCCAGGAAGCCCAGGACGTCATATGACATCCACCCAGGATGGGAGATCCCATCTGTGGACGTCATATGATAATGGACGGTAGGGAAGTAGTTAAAGTGCACAGTATTTTCATTTTGCAGAGTAAGGTGGGTTTTTGTTCAGTTTTTATACTTTTAACACTGAACACCTGTTAATTTTATCTGCCCTACATCTAGGTATTCAAAGTGAAAACAGCGTCACTCCCTTTACTAACATTTATATTGTAAAGAGAACATGCATTTTGCAAAAGGAACATTCACAAATGAATTGTCTCCACTCTTTTAGTAAATCAGTCCCATCACAGATATAACTAGAAAAAGTTACATTATACTTCATAGAGGTGACATGTGTCTATTGCAGATACCAACATGCCTGTTAATAAGAATTCTAATTTACATTAAATGAGAACCTGATGCGGTTGTGAATTAGGTAAATAACAGAAACCTATACAATTTATACTGTAGCAAAAAATATATTTCACGCTTGACTGATTGCATTACAATACTTTAACTTTAGTTAAAAGACATTTTCTCATAAAGGGACACATTGTTGCCAGAAGTCATTAATTAATGAAAAATTAATTAGACTGTTTCAGAGCTGCCCATTAGTATGGAAATGCGAAATTTAGGGAAATATGAATATTTTAATTTATAAGTAGAATGTTAAATGTAAAATGTTTGCAGACAACTGATTCTGCTGCAGGGGAAATGAATGTTTAGCATTGATTGGAATTATTCAAACTGTAGTTTGTGCTAGCCATAGAAGAATTTAGAGATGAAAGATCTGCTCAGAACTATGAGGAGTTGGGCAACCGTAACATGAAACATTGTCAGATTTCTGCTGGATTACACTTTAGTCTGCGTGTTTTTCTCAGAAGTGTCACAAAAATCGGTACATAGCACCCCTTTCCTGTCAATCACTGAGCTCATTTCCCATCACCTGTTCCAGCAGCACTCTTAAAAAGTAATGTTGGTCACACCAGCATTACATTTGCAATTTTATTTTGAATAGATCAGCTGAAATCAGGAATGTTAACTACCATGTGTGCTGTTTTAAAGTATGATTTGAACATTGTTTTTTATTGTTTTCCTACGTTGTAATGAAAAATATTGCTCAGTTATACAATACTGTAATCTCGGTAGGAAGCAATCAACCCTTTTCCAACCCATCCATAGACATGGTTCTTGATTTTTTTTTTTTTTCTCTGCCGCGAGGTAGGATTTCTTTTTTTTTCTTAAGTGTATTTTTGTGCGTGTACTCGAGAGAGGAGCCGGACTGCAGGAGTTGGGAGTAGGCAGGCCTCCCCCAGAGGCAATCTGCCATCTTTCTCCATGCCCCGGGTGGCAATGGCGGGTGCGTGAGGGGGTCCTCCCACACAGCCCGCCCTACCTGCTCCGCTTTGAAGCCAAACGGGGCAGAGGGACTCCCTATAAGGGAGTGAGAGGATCTAGCCCGCTCAACCAGCCCCGTTAGTCCGTCGCCTCTCTTTTCAGAGACCGCATGGTCAAAGTGCGTGCATGTTAACCCAATTTCGAGTGCGTGTAAGTGTGGTGGTTTTTGTGGGAGGGGGGTGGGCATACTAAGCGCAGGCTTACCTCGCATAGCACACCCATCGGGAGCCGGGCTGAGACCACCAAACTCAATTCACATGTAGCCGGGACCGGGATCCGACCCCCTAGCTGCAGAGGTGAATGGCTTGTCAGCGCAGTGCCAATCGCGTTGAGCCACCGCAGATCCTGGACATGGTTCTTGATTTGACTTAAAGTGTATCTCCAGTTTTGTAGAAAAAAACAGTCCCCTCTGGGGGATCAATGTACATTGCAGGGATTTCAACAAACTTTGTTGCAGATTCCTACCTGTTGCTCTTCTGGAGAAAACAGAAAATTGTATACTCACCTTTCTGTAATTTTCCTTTCATGGTGCATTTTCATGGCAGCATACACAAAGGTCTTCTCAGTGCTCTTAGAACCCAGGCCTTTCTCCAGGCCAGGCTGCAAGATCTGAAGCACCTAAGCCTTTTTTTGGCCCTGTGTTTCACATAATTCAGGAACAATGAACATATCATTTGGTAGGAACAATCAGGTGTAGCTAATCACCCTCTTAATGGCACACAAAGCCATTTGACTTTTAACTGTGACCTGCTGCAGTCATTTTGATTAGCTCAGCATGAAAATAGCTTTCCTGGAGCATTTCAGTCCCATGTAGTGCAACTGAAGCAAACAATTAATTATGGATGGCAAGGCACTGTCAAAAGATCTCTGGGATAACGTTTTTGACAGGCACAACTCAGGATATAGATACAAAAAAATAAATAAAAGGCTTTATCAATGCCTGGAAGCACAGTGAAGTTTATTATTAAGAAGTGAAAGGTATTTGGTACAACACAGACCCTGCCTGGATCAGGACATTACTCCAAACTGGATGAAAGAGCAAGGAGGAAACTGGTCAGAGAGGCTACTAAGAGTCCTACAGCAACTCTGAAGCAGTTGCAGGAATTTATGACAAAGAGTGGTCATTGTGTGCATGTGACAACAATATCATAAATTCTCCACAAATGGGGCTTGTATGGGAGGGTTGCAAGAAAAAAGCCACTGTTGTCACATGGGAAAGGTAGTACAGATGAGACTAAAATGTAATTATTTGGCCTCAACACAATATTTCTGGCAGAAATCCAATACAGCTCACAATCCAAATAACACCATTCCTACAGCAAATCATGAGGGTGGTAATATCCTGTTATGGGGGTGTTTCTCTGCAGCAGGGACTGGAGTACTTCAGGACAGAAGGCAAAATACCATCAAATTCTTGAGGTAAGTCTGCTGCTCTCTGCCAGAAAGTTGTTAATAAGAAGAAGGTTTACCAACAATGACCCAAAGCACACAGCAAAAATGACTACACAGTGGTTTAAGGTGAAAAAGGTGAATGTCCTTGCATGGCCTAGTCAGAGCCCAGACTTAAACCCCATTGAAAATTTGTGGAATGACTTGAAGACTGCAGTCAACAAATGGTCTCCATCAAATTGAACTGAACTTCTTCTGCAAAGAAGAGTGGGCAATTATTGCAAAGTCTAGTAGCTGGATTCAGGTAGGGCAGCGCAACTTTCAGGCGGCGTAGCGTATCGTATTTACGCCGCCTTAAGTCAGAGAGGCAAGTGCTGTATTCACAAAGCACTTGCCTCCTAAGTTATGGCGGTGTAGCATAAATGGGCCGGCATAAGCGCGCCTAATTCAAATTAGGAACATGGGGGCGTGTTTTATGTAAATGACCAGTGACCCGACGTGATTGATGTTTTTTACGAACGGTGCATGTGCCGTCCGTGTACATATCCCTGTGTGCATTGCTCCAAAGTACGGCGCAAGGACGTATTGGTTTAGACGTGAACAAAAATTACGTCCAGCCCCATTCACGGACGACTTACGCAAACAAGGTAAAATTTTGAATTTTTTACGCGGGAACGACGGCCATACTTAACATTGGCTAGGCCACCGAGGGGGCAGCTTTATCTTTACGCGACGGGCAAGCGTACATTCGTGAATCGGCGTATCTAGTCATTTGCATATTCTAAGCCGAACTCAACTGAAGCGCCACCTAGCTGCCAGCGGAAAATATTGCACCTTAAGATACGACGGCGCAGGCCGTCGTATCTTAGCTAGGTTTAAGGCCTCGTACACCGAGAAACTCGACGGGCGAAACACATCGTTTTGCTCGTCGAGTTCCTTGTGAAGCCGTCGAGAAACTCGACAAGCCAATTTTCTCCATTCCCGTCATGGAAATAGAGAACATGCTTTCTTTTTGGCTCGTCGAGTTTCTCGACAGTTTCCTCAATGAAAATGTATACACGACCTAAGTGTATCTCAGTTTGAGCATACACTTAAACATACGACAGCTTAGATTCCGAGTTACGGCGGCGTATCTACTGATACGCCGGCGTAACTCTTTGTGAATCCAGCTATAGGTCTACAAAGTTAGTAGAGACATATCCCAACTAGTGATGGGCTAGATGTTTGAGTCGAACGTAAGTTCGACTCGAACATCAGCTGTTCGTAAAACTAACGAACATATGGTGGCGCTGGCGGGAAGTTCGCACCCCATAATGCACTGCGAGATCGCAAGACTGCTGATTGGCCAAAGCATGCACCTGACCTGTATTCTTTGGCTAATCACAGCGCAATGTGCTATGAGAACCATGATTGACTAAAGGCAGGGTGCCTTTGGCCAATCATGGCTTAGGGGCTAAGTCCATGCCCCACACTATATAAGGCTGCTTACACGTGGCCGTGTATAGTGTGAATTTAGAGAGAGATTGGACAGGTTAGTTAGTGGATTGAGCATGCAGTCAGTGTAGTATATATAATACAGTGCAGAGTATATAGAGCAGTCAGTGTAGTATATATAATGCAGTGCAGAGTATAAAGTGCAGTCAGTGTAGTATGTATAATACAGTGCAGAGTATATAGTGCAGTCAGTGTATTGTATATAATGCAGTGCAGCGTATATAGCACAGTGCAGAGTATAAAATACAGTGTATTGAAGTGGTTAAGGGGAACCCTAGGACAGAATTAAGGAAAAAATGGCGTGGGGTCCCCCAAAAGCTATACCAGGCGCTTTGGGTCTGGTATAAATTTTAAGGGGAACTCAACACCAATTTTTCTGCCCTAAAATCCATACCAGGCACTTGGGGTCTGGCAAATATTTTGAGGGGAACTCCACGCCAAAATGTAAGAAAATATTCCTCCCTAAAATACATACCAGACCCTTATCCAAGCGCACTCCCCTCCTGAGCCATACCAGGCCGCTTGCTTTCAACATGGGGAGGGGTGCCCCCTAAAGCACCGTGTCTCCATGTTGATGGGGACAAGGGTCTCTTCCCGACAACTCTGACCGATGGTTGTCGGGGTCTGCGGGCGGGAGGCTTATCGGAATCTGAAAGCCCCCTTTAACATACCCCTTTACTTCATACCCCTACCCATTTACCAAAAAAGTGTCAAAAAGTTAAAACTACAAGAGACCGTTCTTGACAAGTCCTTTATTAAAAAAAAAAGTGTCCCGCGATGTAAATCCATCTTCAATCACAACGCCCGATGGAACCGAAAAATAGAAAACTGCAAAATGCTCCACCTACATGGGAGGCCTCCTGCTGACTGCTGTCTCTTCACTTTGGTAGCTCTTATATAGGCAAGTGTGGGGCCCCCGTTGGCGTAGCCGAGTGACCCCACCCACTTTTGATGCCATGTGACGTCATCAAAACCAATGCAATCGTTTTACTTTTTTTTTGCATTGATACATGTCCTGCACTCCCATACACTTTTTATGGCAATAACTTTCATATAAGCCTTTAAAATTAGGACTTTTGATTTATCCTGTTCGTGTCCCAAAGTCTTTAACCACTTTAAAGCCCCGGAAGGATTTGCCTCTTAATGACGAGCCATTTTTTGTGGTATGGCACTGCGTTGGTTTAACGGACAATTGTGCGGTCGTGCAACATTGTACCCAAGCAAAATTGATGTCCTTTTTTTCACCATAAACTCGAGCGTGTGTATGCCAAGAAACCCACGCATACTCAGAATAAAGTATGAGACGGGAGTAAAAGTAGCATTTGTAATGGAGATAACACATTCGTCACGCTGTAACAGACTGAAAAGTGCAAATTGTCTCTTACCAAACTTTTACTTAACACGCAGTAACATGAGATTAGCAAAAGCAGCCCCAAGGGTTGTGCCAGTGGAATCGAACTTCCTGCCATTGTATGTGTTGTACGTCACTGCGTTTGAGAACGAGGAGGTTTTGTCTTGACCGTGTGTACGCAAAGCAAGCTTGTCGAGTTCCTCGACAAGCCTAACAAGGAACTCGACGAGGAAAACTATGTGTCTTTTCCGACGAGTTGCTCGGTCGTGTGTACGAGGCTTAAAGTCTGTAATAAAAGCAAAAGGCTGTTCAACAAAATATATTGACACAAGGAGGTGATCCTTTATTCATCTTCCAACTCAGTGATTCTGTTTTTTAATGTTTTAATTGTTTTCAGACATGTTGATGTTATAGCTTTCACTTGGTTATAGGTTGCACTGAGTATCTACAGCTGATTCTTTTCTACACCTACTGTAAAAGAGAAAGTAATGAGTCACAGTTTTTTATGGTCTGTTAATTTTCATGTTTTCATGTTTTTACATATTATATGAACGTTATCAGATCATAAAAAAATGGTTTGACTCAATTCCAATATAAATATATATAAATGGAAATGACACCTGTTCCTTCCTAAGATTAAATAGATAAGGAGCTTGATGGAGTTTCTGCCAACATCCCCAAATACAAATAAGACAGAATGCACATATATGCATGGGCACACCTTTCTGGGACTTGTTAGGCAGAGTACAGACAAAGTGATAAAGTTAAAAGGCAGAAGCCAATTTATTAGTTTAAAGTATGGGTTAAAAAAGTCATCAATTCATTAAAATACCACATATAACAAACAAAGTCTATAGAGAGCATACACATTTGCAAGCATGTACATAGTATACCCTAAACATCAAGATACACCCCACAGAGAGAGCTGCTTACCACTGCTTGGTCAGCTGGGGAGGTGATCTTAGATGAATCCCAAAATGTTTTGGAAGATTTCCTTCTTCAAGGGAGTTATTTGGGTATAAAGAACTCTTACAATACAATGAATTAAAATTAGTATACAAAGAGATTATATGACAGGTATCGCATAGTTGTAAAAAGTATATCAGGTGATGGATTAATGTGCATTGGTTCAGATGGGGCTGGTATAGGACACCCTCCAACCGGTAGGCGAGACGGCAAAGCATGGACCCTTTAAGTTTCCACAAGGACCCCCTAGTGCCAAGGAACACCCAGAAGTAGGGGGATAGTAGTCTGCAAAGATATAGTAGCATGGTGTAAATGGAAAGTGGCTCAAGCAGAGTGTGCAGCTACAGATATTATAAAGTAAAGAGGTAAATGCATACTGAGTTATAAAGATATAAAGTTGTCACATAGATAGTTCACCAAAAGGGGGACAAAAAAAGTTGTACAAAGGCCTCACCAATTGGTAGACGAGCTGCAATAGACCATGAGCAATCATGGGGTTCCAAACGATAGAGACCGAATGGAAGTACTGGGCCCATATCTAGTTTCTAAAGACATCTTTAACCTTAAGACCTGAAAACACACAGCAACCTTTCCCCAATGCGAGATTTACGCAATGGCGTCACAAGGGTTGGTGTCCCCTGGTGCGGCAAAACATGGTGTCACCCCCCCCATCATCTAAAGAACTATGCACTGAGTGCCCCTCACCCCCATATACCCCCTCCTTGCACAATTCCTCTTTCTCCTTCCCCCATCCTCCCTCTCAGCACAAATTCCCCCCACCCCCAATATTCCCACTCTCAACAAACATCCTCACCCCCATATGCCCCCTTTCAGTACATATACCCCCTCTCGGCACAAAATGCCTCCCATATCCCTCTTCCCAGTACAAATCCCATATCCCTCCTTTTAGCATAAATCCATCCCAAATCTACCCTCTGATTACAAATCCCCACCCCCATATACCCCTTCCAGTAGTAAACACCTTTTTTTGCACAACTTATCTTATTCCCCCACCCAAGCCACCCTCAGCACAAATATTTAACCCCTCCCCACCAGATCCCCCCTACAAGCACAACCCCCCTATCTCAATACAAAGGCACTCGCCTCCAGACTTTCCCATAAAAAACTCTTATTCCCCGCAGGAGATGTTGGCAAATGCTCCGTGATAATGATCGCCGACACTGCAGCAGCCCACTGGTGCTCTCCTCCATGCTAGCACACTGCACCCGAGACTGGAGCCTCTCCGCCCCCTCCTAATCCCGACCCTGGTGTCACCCCTCTGGCGAGTATCACCCGGGTGTGGCCCACAGCCCCTGCACCCCCCTAGCAATACCACTGGAGCTACGGGCTCTACAGTCTCTGTCCAACAACCACCATATTACCATCAAGCCCTCTGACAAGTTACATTAAAATGTCTTATAAAATTTTAGCAAATACAGAATGGTATCGACCGATACCTAAATCATATTTTGATTCCTTTATCAATGATTTCTGGTGGACAAAGCCTACTACAATAACATCATACACAAAACAACATGGGAATTCACAAGAACTAGTTTCCCTCGGACAGCTACCTTTTATGCACTTCACAAGGTCCACAAGAACTCTGTAAATCCCCCCATCGTACATGCATGCAAATGTTTATGTTATCTATACACTTAGTTATATGTGGCACTTTAATGGATTGATGTGCTTTTTATCCCATATTTTAAACGAAAAAATTGGCTTCTGCCTTTTACTTTATTACTTTGTCTGTACTTTAAAAAGTCCCAGAGAGGTGTGCCCTTCCTAAGATTGGGGACATATTTACTGACTTTTTGTGGAGTCTCCTCCACTGACTCCCAGACGATTTTTTTCTTTCAATGCCTTTGCAAAAGGTGCTATTAGAGAAAAGTCAAAGCCTGTAGCCCCCTTAACTTCCTCATCTCTTATAAGGAACTCTCTGACTCCATTGCAGCTGGCTGGCTAGATTTGCTGGGTATAACAGCTACTGACTGAAACTGTCACCTTTCTTACATCTGCCATGCTTTCTTTTGTGGCGCTGTCAAAGCAGGACTGGCATACTAGTTTTTCAGGAAGTGCTTTATCACTGCATATCCAGCATCTGTTATTAGCCCATGATAAATTGTTTATGGGAAACAGTGGTGGCAGGAAGAAGAACCAGAATATCAGGTATAATGATGGTATGACGATGACCTGGAAAAACCTCGTCTGGAGCGCATGGGCTGTCAAAATATTATGACAGCATATAAACCACATGCACTCTTTTGAAATAGTCTTCACTACTTATCTACTTCCTTACATTATAGACAGCTAATGATGTGATTGGGCAGCAATTTCTATGGAAGCAGGATAGGAACAGCAGACTGTGCAGGTTGAAATAGGACAAGTACTTGTCGCCCTCTTTTGGGGGTTCAAGACAAATGGCCCTACCTGAACAGGATATTGCACTAAACCTGTAAGTAAATAAGGGAACCAGAACCATTGCTAAGTGGAAGAGTGGGTTTAAAATTAAAGTTGGCAGTTCCTCCACCCAAGTCAGGGCCTCCTGGTACCACCCACCCGTTGTGGCCATGAATACAGGGGCCATTTCGGAACAGGGCATTCACAAGGAAATGTCCAAGGCAAAGGTGCCAAGTCACAGGTGATATGGTGCAAGCTTCCAGCCACACATGTAGCGTAGTGGCTTCAGGCAGCCAGCGCCATCTTGGAAAGGAGAAAAGACTCTGGGAACCTACGCCACCAGGAGATACATAAGAAATGTAAATGTACAGGGCATGCTAACACTGAATACAATAATTCTAAAATAGAAGCCACTGCCCCCACCTATAACTGGCCATTGCAGCAAGTAGCATTGGAAGGCAACATATGTTAGAAAATAAGCCATGGAAAACTTCAAGCTCACCTACCAACCAGCCCTTGGACAACCAAATCAACCTGTCTAACAGTATGTGTTAAAAACGGGGGTTTAGTCTGCACACATTTGCAAATACATGCATAAGCTACAGACCCTGCCAAGGCACCCTGGTATCTGTAGTCCTATCACTAGCTTATGAGTGACTCCACAATGGAAGCACATGCATTCTAATAGATAGATGGATGGCAGATGCACTGAAGGGAGCCCACCCCACCTTAAAGGTACAGGGGCACACTGAACATCCAGCACATAGCACAATGGCTGCAAAGGTGTCTTGCCTGACCAATATAACAATAATACAAAAAAGGAATCCAACTGTCCTCACCCATAACTGGTCATTGCAGCAAGCAGCATTGGAAGGCAGCATTTGTTAGAAAAAAGGCCAAGAAAAAATCCAACGAAAACTCCAAGCTCACTTACCAACCAGCCCACTTACCGACCAGCCTGCGGACAACCAAATTAACCTGTCTAACATTATACATTAAAAACAGGGGTTTAGCCTGCACACATTTGCAAATACATGCATAAGGTACAGGCCCCGCCAAGGCACCCTGATTTCTGTAGATATATCATTAGATTCTGCAGAAAATTCACTGCTATTGGTTACACTGCTCAGATCAGACAAAAATACACCAAAACCCCCTTTGAATACCTTCAGACCAGGCTCATAACTGTTAATATAACTATACTGTAAAAATGCAGCATGACAGTACAAAATAAACAATGTCCTGTCCCTGATCCCAAAATAGCATAGTGGACCAGATATACCTCCGTGAAGCAAGAGTCCATAATGGCATTGTCAATGACTGGGTTGCTGTCCGTGATCCCTGGTTTCTTCAGAACCACTCTTGCGCCAGAAGGTAAATCTGCGACACACCTGTATCCAGGTTTCTGTTCTTTGGAGCTCATGGATCTCAGCTGTCCACCTTTTATATAGCACAGGTAGGTCAGCCAGAACCAAAAGCCTGGGAACTGAGCTGAAACTCTTTAACTCTGAAAGAACCTCAAACAATTAAATTTTTAAAGGCAATTTTAAAAGTAAAAAAATAGAAAATGTTTGTATAAAGAATATACTTATTAATACAAAAAGGTAAAGAATCTAAAAATGGTACTCCTGTAGAGATTACCAACAATCAAACACGATAAAATGCATATATGTACATACTAAGGATGAGCTTCGTATTCCGAAAGTTTTGGGCTGTTCGCGCAAAATTCGAGTTACGTTTCACAGCCCATAATTCACTGCGGCATTGCAGTGCATTGCTGGCTGATGATTGGCCAAGCATGCACTATGACCCGCATGCTTGGCCAATCACAGCTTGCAAAAAACGGAGAGCCATAATTGGCCAAAGCCAGGGTGGCTTTGGCCAATTATGGCTCAGGGGGTTTAGTACACGCCCCACAATATAAAAGGCCGCCTGCAGGTCGGCCTTGTGTAGTGTGTTGCGGGGGTTAAGAACGAACAGAGAGAGACAGAGAGAGTGTCATTTTTTGCAGGTAGATAGAGCAGACAGGCTAGTCAGTTAACGTTACAGTGTGTATCGATATGCCTTTGTACCCTGCAGTCTTGTGAGTAGTACCCTCATAAGAATTGTCTTGTTTGTTATACTAATACATTTCTTTACTACGCTTAGAGGGTGTCGCTTTTTGTTTTCTTCTACAGTTAGAAACACATATTAGGTCATACATAACCCCTTCAGCCTTGTGGTAAAATTCCCAAACTGCAATTGTCATTTTCACAGTAAACAATGCATTTTAAATGCATTTTTTGCTGTTAAAATGACAATGGTCCCAAAAATGTTTCAAAATTGTCCAAAGTGTCCGCCATAATGTTGCATTCACGAAAAAAATCGCTGATCGCCGCCATTAGTAGTAAAAATAAATAATTAATAAAAATGCATAAAACTATCCCCTATTTTGTAAACGCTGTAAATTTGGCGCAAACCAACCAATAAACGCTTATTGCGTTTTTTTTTTACCAAAAATAGGTAGAAGAATACGTATTGGCCTAAACTCAGGAAAAAAATATATTTTTTATATATTTTTGGGGGATATTTATTATAGCAAAAAGTTAAAAATATAGCATTTTTCTCAAAATTGTCGCTCTATTTTTGTTTATAGCGCAAAAAATGAAAACCGCAGAGGTGATCAAATACCACCAAAAGAAAGCTCTATTTGTGGGAAAAAAAGGACGCCAATTTTGTTTGGGAGCCACGTCGCACGACCGCGCAATTGTCTGTTAAAGCGACGCAGTGCCGAATCGCAAAACCTGGCCAGGTCCTTTAGCTGCCTAAAGGTCCGGGTCTTAAGTGGTTAAGCATCATTAAAATCACTGCTCCTGAAAAAACAACCATTTTTAAAACTTTTTTTCCATTGATACATGTTCCCTGGGGTAAGACCCGGGTTTGCAAAGATGTTTTCACAGGCATACTATAGACACCCAGCAGGTACAATATTTAAAGGAATTTTTCATTTTTTTTTCACTTTAAGCATTATTAAAATCACTGCTCCTGAAAAAACGACAGTTTTTAAAACTTTTTTTCCATTGATACATGTTCCCTGGGGCAAGACCCGGGCTCTCAAAGACATTTTACGACAATAACTTGCATATTAGGCTTTAAAATTAGCACTTTTGAATTTGAACGTTCCATAGACGTCAATAGGGTTCTAAATGTTTGCGCGAATGGTCGGTCTGTTCAAAGGTTCTGGTGTGAACCGAACGGGGGGGGGGGGATGTTCGGCTCATCCCTAGTACATACACAACAGAATGAGTGGTACACTACCACTACATATATACAAAGAGATCAAACTGAACATATCTCTAGATAGGTGGTTGAGAAGTCCAACATGTTTTGAACATTTTGGCATTTAATTTTTCTTCTTTAGGGACACAAAACCACTTCTGCAAGTACAGAGCAAAGTAACATTGCATAAATTGTAGATATTAAACCATACGAAAAATTGGCTTGTGCCAAATAAGAAATACTCACATGTCTATATGTCAGTTTGAGGGGTAAAACTCCTCCATCCAGGAAAATCTGCCAAAGTCAGTCTAGGTCTTTCACTGCATCGCTTTCCTGTCAGGCATTATACTGACACTCACTGTCACATAATATGTTGAGTAATGGCTGGATATGTTAGAGATAATAGTATTCCTTTTCTGTCTTTGTAAAGATTACCAACAAGATATTGTGAATGATAAAATGTATTTGAATTGCTCTGCTGGATTTCCGCATGCTGGAACAGTTTAGCATTTCAATTACCTTGTAAATGATTCTTGTAAATGGTAACTGGGGTTATGGAAACAATCCTTGAACCACAGGAATGTTTCTCAATGTAAATGTGTATTTGACCTGATATTGTATTGTATGCTACTATAATAAATATTATCTGGAGCACTGTTTCTTAAACTGTGATCCATATATCTCTGGAGGTCTGCCGGCATATGCCAGGTGCTCCCTAGTAATTATTTTATTGTAGGGTGTGCTAAAATTGCTAAATAGGCAAAACACAGGTGAAAAGCAGTATAATTTGAAGCCTAAAAATACAGAACAAAATGATATGAGACACCCAAGAAAAGTGGCATCAAGATGTTAGGTCATTAAAGGCATCATGAAAAAAAGGCCACAACAAGGAGTGGTTCACCAGATATTTGATATATACTGATTTGTGCAGATCCACATACTGTACTAGGTCTTTTTATTTCAAATCAAAGATCAGATTTATGTATCCATAACTTGGGCATCAAGATCAAGTTTTTATTTTCAGCCTCTAAATTCTGAGGTGCTTTGGCAGGTAAAATTTAGTGGGTAACTGGGTAACTTTATTGTCTAAACCTTTACTATGTCCTGTGAGTACACATGATAAAGAATATGTTACCCCCAACATTTTTCATTCCTGATACTTATATGGTGTCTGTCGTACTATATACTTGTATTAAAACCCATCCTGTTCTCTTTGTATTGCCTTTGTATACAATGTCTGATGGACCTGCCAGTCCGTCTGCTTTCCTCTTTCAAACTTACCACATCCATGCCAGCGTGGTCAGTTGTCAGCTTGCCTGGCCTCCTATCATCAGACCATCAGACTTGACTTGTGCTGACACCCCACCACCCCCCGACACAGTCATTCATTGGGAAGATTAGTATTCTGCTGTTTTTTCAACCCCCACCCCTGCAACCCCCCTATCTTATGCACAGTGGTCACGTGATCAAAAAGTAAAAAGAGGGTAAGAGTCGGTTCACACTAGGGCGACACGACTTCCAGCGCGACTTTCAGAGGCGACTCCGACACGACTTGAACATGAACCACAGGGCGATCTGGGGCGATTTACAACACGACTTGAAGTCGTCTCCAGGACAGGAGACTTTCCAGTGGCCAATCAAACAACAATCAGCTCTAGGGGAGGGAGGGGGAGGGAGAGGTTTGCCTGAGAAATGTATGTTATCTTCCTGGAAAGTTGCTTCAGTTAAGACAGTGATCAGACTTGGAGGCGACTTCCATTGAAATCAATGGGTACAAATCGCCTACAAGTCGGATTGAAGTAGTACAGGAACCTCTTCTGTAGTCGGAGCGACTTGAGTCGTGTGTATTAACACCGCTCCCATTCACTTACATTGTTTTTCTCTACAGCGCGACTTGGGACGACTTGAGGCGACCTCAAGTCGGATCCCAAGTCGCCCCAGTGTGAACCGACTCTAAATATAATGTTTTTTAGAAATGTTTTGCCTTCTATTTCTGTTTTAAATGGAATAGGTTGTTTTACAAGGAAAGAGTTCACATATACTTCAGCTTTGAAAATAATTATATTACTAATATATATATATATATAAAAAAAAAAAAAAAAAAAAAAATAACATGTTATTTTATAGGTGGCAACAATGAGGTTTAAGAAATGCAATGGGCAAAGTCAAAGCATTACCACAATAGAAGTTGGATCAATATTTACATGTGGCAATGTGGCCTAGGATTTACAGTGACCCAAATTCAGGAAACATAATTTTGGTTTGTGCTATTAGTGTCATCACAGGTGGCTGGACAGAACCCCACAGTTAGCTTTCAGACTGTCTGTCTCTGATTGATAGTCTATATTGCAGCCTTTGAACATCTGAGTTATGGAAGGGAAGAGTTGGTGATAAATCACTGTCATGACTGTATAAAAATGTTATGTGTGTATAAAATTTCACACTGAGTTACCCAACTTTCTGCACATTTTACTGGTAAGAAGATTAAGACCATTTCTATTTTGCTCTTCTATGTTGCAGGTGAATTCAAGGACTGCACAATATTATTTAGTGATGTGGTGACATTTACCAACATTTGTTCTCAATGTGAACCCATCCAGATTGTGGCCATGCTGAATTCCATGTATCTCCGCTTTGATAGACTAACAACAATTCATGATGTATATAAGGTAATTAACTGTCATTATTGTACATAAAATTGCAGTACAAAGGAGTAGTTGACTTGTCTTGTTTCCACAATGTATTACTCGTTTTGGCTATATATTTCTTTATAACTCTAAAAACAACAAATATTATTTCATAGGTTGAAACCATAGGAGATGCTTACATGGTAGTGGGTGGTGTGCCCGTGCCTGTTTCTACTCATGCAGAAAGAGTAGCAAACTTTGCCCTAGGAATGATCCTTATGGCCAGAGAAGTAAAGAATCCAGTCACAGGAAATCCTATTCAGGTATGGCAAAGGATTCATATTTTTTTCCAATATAAAATCATTAACATTCAGTCCAGTGCTTTTCACTACATTCTAAAAATGACCATCGTTTTTTATTCCAGTATACAGCAAGTCTTCATTGCAATTAATATTTGTTATCCCTTAAGTATGGCCTTTGGCAAGGTGAAGTTTCATTTGATGATAAAGTCGGAATTTAAAGTGTCTCACCAACTTAAAACAGCATTGTGTATCTGAACCAGTTGCCATGGATTTTCAATACTTGTTTTCATAGTTTCTGTACACCATCTGTGTACAGAACGCCTCCAGGTAGCCATATTGCTTTGCATTTTATAGAGCATTACAGTGCTGTAGATTGAAAGGGAAAGGTAATTTATATTAACATTCAATTACGATATGACTTTTGTGGCAGATGCAGACACTATATTACTATTTAAAAAAATGTACCCACAAAACAAATCTGTATATTGCTGCATGTCCAAGCACTCTTCTGTAGAGATGTGTAAGACAGATAATCTTTAAAAATACTTTTGTGAATATTCAGATAAACAGGTGATGTTTTGCAGCATTATATGTTGGTCACACTCACATATGTCATTTGGATTTTGGTTTATAAAAATCACTCTTGCACAGCTTGAGCAAGGTCAGAATGACTTGTGCTTTTGTTACTATGTACTGAATGGCAACCTGGAACACACTGATTGATTGGAATCCAGAGGATTCTGGAAACGAGAGAAAGACTCATTCGGCAAAAATGCCTGTCCATTACCAGCAGAGATTTAGATGCATCAATCCATAATATGCTATGTATCATCCCATATTATTACCTACGCCATACAGCAGTGGTGCATGTACTGTTTACATTATTTATATGAAACCTATCATTGTTGAAATATTATATTTTATTATAATACTTAATTTGCATAATACGTTTTTTGTTTCACGTTGTTGTTTTCTATTAAAGAGATGTATTTAAAAAAAAATTGCATTGCGGTTTTGTCTGAAACTGTATGTACATTTCTGTGTGAATAGGGCAAAACTGAATGTTCTCAGGTGATATTCTCTGCAATTCGAATGTATGAATGTAGAAAACACTGATTAATGGTCACTAGATGGCGCCAAGCAGCATACCTATTTCCTATAATAGTAGTAATTGTCTTAGAAATAGATTTTAAAGGTTCCCAGGTGTGACACAAACCGGTTAAAAGGTACAAGTTTATTACAAAAAATCATAACATAATAAAAGTACAATCAAAACAATGAACAACCTGCTGCCGTAGGAATGTTTAACCACTTAAGCCCCGGACCATTTTGTTGCTAAAGGACCAGGCCCCTTTTTGCAATTCGGCACTGCGTCGCTTTAACAGACAATTGCGCGGTCAGGCGACGTGGCTCCCAAACAAAATTGGTGTCCTTTTTTCCCACAAATAGAGCTTTATTTTGGTAGTAAACTCTGCGGTTTTTATTTTTTGCGCTATAAACAAAAATAGAGCGACAATTTTGAAAAAAAAACTATATTTTTTACTTTTTTCTATAATAAATATCCATAAAAAATATATATAAAAAACATTTTTTTTCCACAGTTTAGGCCGATACGTATTCTTCTACATATTTTTGGTAAAAAAAATCGCAATAAGCGTTTATTGATTGTTTTGCGCAAAAGTTATAGCGTCTACAAAATAGGGGATAGTTTTATGGCATTTCTATTTTTTTATTTTTTTTTACTAGTAATGGCGGTGATCAGCAATTTTTATCATGCCTGCGACATTATGGCGGACACATCGGACACTTTTTACACTATTTTGGGACCATTGTCATTTTTACAGCGATCAGTGCTATAAAAATGCATTACTGTGAAAATTACACTGGCAGTGAAGGGGTTAACCTGTAGGGGGCGCTGAAGGGGTTAAGTGTGCCCTAATGTGTGATTCTTACTGTGTGGGGGCGTGGCACACACATTAAACATGGCACAATGTGAATGCACGCGTGCACACCACTGTGGTCCCTAGCACACACCCCCCACATGCACATCGAATTGGATTAGACCCAATTAAACCACATGGTTTTAGGGAGCAGTAACGCCACGCCAAGGCTCCAATTATGTCACTGTACATTCATACACCTTTCACACGGCAGAGGGTGACACCCCTTTGCTGGCAGGAGTGTCACCCCCCCCATTCACACACCAGTCACACTATTCTGCACGCCTCACCGTGTGCATTTGTCAACAATAAATAAAAAACTCTTTACCAGAGCAATACTTAGAAAAATAAATAAAAAACTCTTTACCAGAGCAATAATAATAATGAAAAAAAAACTAATTGGCCTGCCTTCGGCCACGGCCCCGGCCCCGGCTCCTCAACTGCCTGGTTGAGGGGGGGGGGGGGTTTGCATCAGGCAGAGGAGCATCCACCGGAGCTGGAGGCCTGCCCTCTAATGCCACCGCTATCCTCCTCAGGAGGTTATTGGTCTCGGTTTGAACAACAACAATGGCAGCTGTGTGGCCCTGGACGGAATCATTTAGGGTCTGCACCTCTTTCACCAGGCTTGCTGTGGTGTTTTCTAGATCCCGCAAACAGGTGCTAATTGCAGTGGTGTTGCCTGCAATGTCCTGAATCACATCGGTGACATGTCCCCTCTCCCCAAGGCTGTCAGCCACTCGAGTGATGTCCTGGGCCATCGCACCCATAAGGCGGGTCTGGTTTTCCTGCACAGTGGTCAGGGTCACAGGCAGGAAATCGGGTACCCCCCTGGTTCTCCGCGTTGCCCTCCTTGGTCCACGAGAGGCTTCAGGCCTGGCATAGGGGAAGTGATTAGATGGAGGGGGTGGGTTGGGGATGGAGACAGAGGGAGTGGCTGGGTTGGAGATGGAGTCCGAGGATATGGAGGATCATGGGCTTGAGGTCCGGGATGGACCAGCCAAGCTCCCCAAATCCTCCATGAAAAGGGACAGTGACACCTCCTCCCCCAAATGCTCCGCATCCTGCAGAACCTCCTCAATGGAGGCGTGGCCACCACTCTCCTCCACCAATGCCGCTTGCCTTCCCTGGGGGTCAGGGGAATCTTCATCAGAAGAAGAGGGTGTGGGACGGGCAGGGACATCAGCATCAGGGGATGGTGTGGGACGGGCAGGGACATCATCATCAGGGGATGGTGTGGGACGGGCAGGGACATCATCATCAGGGGATGGTGTGGGACGGGCAGGGGCACGAGACGGGCCAGCTACATCCTGGACACCTGTGGATGACACAAAACATTCACATGTTGGTGGACCCACAAACTTGTCACATATTCCCTTCCTCCCTCACATGCTACACACCAGATAGTAGAAATAAACACACTTACCTGTCCTCAAGGGCGGATGAACAGAATCATAGCCTGGCATACCCTCAACTTGCACCCTGGTAAGGCACCGGGCAACTACCTCCTCATCTGGTGTCAGACGGACCCTTGAGGCAGGTCCCCCACCAGTGCCCCTGGCATGCCTCGCCATGAGGGCCATCTTGTCCTTGACCCTCCGCCTTAGATCATTAATCTTTTTGGCTATGTCTTTGGGCCTACTTGCCTCATTGCCCACAGCATTCACTTGATTCGTTATCCTCTGCAGGATCTCATCCCTTTTCCCCTTGCTTGTCGTTTTACTCCTGGACTCATGGAGGCGGTCATAGTGCCTCTCCATGCCTGCGAGAATTATGGCCCTCTCATCATGAGCGAAATTCTTTTTCCTGCTCCTTGTACGCTCAGCAGACATGTCAAAGCACTGCAAAAGTAAGCTCACCACCAAGACTAAACTAACAGGTGTACTTTTGCACACGATGGACGCATTTCTGGGCGTATTTATGCACTTGGTCGGAGCAACTCACAATCGCGTTGTGCGCATGTGCATATGGGCGGGGGACACCCGGTCACGTGACGGCGCATGCGCCGTCCGTTCAGACCATCATTTGCATAAGGTCACGGTTCATTTAAATGTATCACGCCCACTTCCTTCCTACTTTCACTTACGCCCACTTACGCCCACGAATTTGCACTACGCCGGCGCAAATTTGAACGCCTGTGCTTCGGGAATACAGCGCTTACATCTCTAAGTTGGGACGGCGTAGCGCATAAGGATGCGCCGATGTACGAGAATCTGGCCCGGAGACTGCAGACTTTGACCCCCTCACTCTTTATATTATTCTGTGGCTAAAGCCTGCTGACTGGAAAGGTGTGACAAATCCAATTACCCTACATTCACTCATCCTATGGGATAAACTTCAATGTTCCTCAGGTTATCTTCTCCCCATGTGCCTTCCCCATATATCTTCTCCTTTTTAAAGAACCCATATTTTATATTTCATAACTTCGACCACCTATTGCTCTCGACAAGATGATGGTGTTTGCCTCTAACCCTTATGCTCCAGGGCAAATATCTAAATTATATCAACATCTATTGTCTTATTCTACTAAGGAAGCATCTTCTAAAGCCTCGTACACAGAGGAAACCAGTCGGGTGTACATTTTTCGACGAGGAAACTGTTGAGGATCCCGTCGAGCCAAAAAGAGAGCATGTCTTCTTTTTCCTCGACGGGAATGGAGTTCCTCGACAGCCTAACAAGGAACTCGACGAGGAAAACTATGTGTTTTCACCCATCGAGTTCCTCGGTCGTGTGTACAAGGCTTTATACAAAATGCTGGCAGGTTAACTTTGACATCTCTTTGGAAGTGTAGGATCGTTCAGATATCTGGTTACTGACTAAGTCAGCTTCACAGAATGTGTTAGTACAGTAAGCCAATTATAAGGTGCTGACCTGCTGGTATTATTAAGTATGTTCCAAACTATTTACCAACGTTCTTCTGCAATTGTGTGGACTTGGTGACTCATACATGTCTGGTGGACTTGCCCGTAGTCCAATAATACTGGTCTGAAGTTTTTGCGATATTATCCACCTTATTTCAGACCACCCAGACACCTAGGACCTGATCCACAAAAGGGATACGCCGGCGTATCTACTGATACGCTGTCGTATCCCTGTTTCTATCTATGGAACTGATCCACCTATTTTTTTTTTTTTCCCGCCGCAACTCTTTTTTTTTTTTACGCCCGTCGCGATTCTCAAAACCCGGCGCAACGTAAATCCGCGCAAAGCACATCGGGAAAATAACGTCGGAAGCATGCGCAGTACGTCCGACGCTGGAGCGCGCCTAATTTAAATGGGACTCGCCCCATTAAATTAGGAACGCCTTGCACCGGACGGATTCAAGTTACACCGCTCAAAATTTCTAGGTAAGTGCTTTGTGGATCGGGCACTTAGGTAGAGATTTTGCGGCGGTGTAACTTAAACAGGAAAAAATACGTTGTGCCGGGTTTTTGTGGATTAGGCCCCATGTTACACAAACCATTTTGCATGCTAAAATAGAACTTACACTACAGACAATCTTTAAAAATATCTGAAATTGTGGAATATGTGGGTGTCTCAACTTTCCCCCCCAAAGTTGTATGATTCTTGGCTTGAACCTTGATCGAAGGTTGATTAGACCCAATTATGCTTTATTTATTCCTATTACTTTTCTCAATGGCCTGAGGAGTTAAAACAACAGTTACCTTCTCAGGACTTGGAGGATATACCTACTTGCTCTACTGTCTGATCAGGCAATCAGACTAATATTATTTTATATCCACTTTTGCTGTTTATATTGTCCTGATATAAATTTTACTCTGTTCAAGTGTCATACCTCATGCCTTTCAGCGTTGTCCATTGAGAGTCATGTTTTTCATACCATATGTTGCAAAAAATTGACATGCAGTTTCAATGAACCAACAGCTATGCATTTTCTTTTTTTTTATAAATACACCCCTTGTGAACCCTTAGCCTAGAAACAAGTTTAATGCATTAAAGAAATATATTGTATGCCACCCATTTTATTAAAATAAAGCAAACATTCTAATTCCATTTTTTTTATATTATAGCGTGGTCACGCTGACCTCTATTCAGCACAGCATCCACAAGCTCTGAAGGTTGGGGGTGGGAACTGCTTGTGACAATCGGCACCTCTGCTCCTTATTCTAATCTGCATAGGTGTGCCTAGTCTAGTACTTGATAATGTGTTTCTAGACAGGGGCTGCTGTCAATCACCATAGAAATGGCTGGGCTATGGCCTTGTAGGCCTGTGATGTCACTGGTTTAACTATGGGGCTGCAGGCCCATAATTTTTTTGCATGCTGTCCTGCTGTTTTCTTTGAAAGACGTCATCCCTTTCTGTCCTGGGGATAACATTTTTACCAGACAGGAAGTAAAGGAATCTCTTCAACACCAGTAGGACCTGGCAGGAGTTATAATCCTTCCTTATGATATCCAAACTAAAAATTAAAGAAAAAAAAGTTTTGGCTGTACAGCCAGGTAAACACTGGAATACATTTCCTAAAAAGTAATCAATATAACACTATTATGTTATTATTATTATTGATAATACTGATTTACATAACTGTACTGTTCTGCCTCCATTCTAAAAACTTTTAATGAATATAATGTATGCAATCTTGCCTACAGATAAGAGTTGGCCTACACACTGGTCCAGTGCTGGCTGGAGTGGTAGGTGAAAAGATGCCCCGATATTGCTTGTTTGGTGATACAGTAAACACAGCTTCACGGATGGAGAGTCATGGTGTTCCTAATAAAATTCACCTCAGCCCAGAGGCCTATAGGTAAGTAGTTCACCAACACCAGTGGCGGTGCTGCAGGTCTAAATGAACAGAGCATGATGGTTTTGATGGGATAGTGAAGAACACATATGAGTTGATTTACTAAAGGCAAATAGACTGTTCGCTTTGCAAGGGGATTGTCCCCAGAGCTCAATGAATAAGGTGAAGATTTGCTGACTCCCATTATCCAAACAGGTTCAAGGAATGTTTGTTTTCATTTTTTCTTGCACATAATTGGGTATTCTTTGCAAAGTGAAAATTCTTCACATTCACTAAGCTCTAGGGAAAATTCTCTTGCAAAGTGCAACTTCCCTTGCAGAGTGAACAGCCTAATTGCTGTTATTATATCAACACTATTAGCTAGATTCAGGTAGCCGGGCGCATCTTTGAGGCGGCGTAGCATATCGTATTTACGCTACGCCGCCGTAAGTCCGAGAGGCAAGTGCTGTATTCACAAAGCACTTGCCTCCTAAGTTACGGCGGCGTAGCGTAAATGGGGCCGGCGTAAGCACGCCTAATTCAAATGAGGATGAGGGGGCGTGTTTTATGTAAATGTTATGTGACCTGACGTGATTGACGTTTTTTACGAACGGCGCATGCGCCGTCCGTGTACATATCCCAGTGTGCATTGCTCCAAAGTACGCCGCAAGGTCGTATTGGTTTCGACGTGAACGTAAATTACGTCCAGCCCCATTCACGGACGAGTTACGCAAACGACGTAAAATTTTCAAATTTTGACGCAGGAACGACGGCCATACTTAACATTGACTAGGCCAGCTATTTGTTCGACTAACTTTACGCCTGGAAAAAGCCATACGTAAACGACGTAAAAAAAATGCGCCGGGCGCACGTACGTTCGTGAATCGGCGTATTTAGTCATTTACATATTCTACGCCGAACTCAACGGAAGTGCCACCTAGCGGCCAGCGGAAAAATTGCACCCTAAGATACGACGGCGTAGGAGACTTACGCCGCTCGTATCTTAGCCTAATTTAAGCGTATCTGGTTTCCAGAATACGCTTAAATTTACGCCGGTGTAGATTCAGAGTTACGACGGCGTATCTACTGATACGCCGGCGTAACCCTACCTGAATCCAGCTATATATACATAAATAAAATTATGCTTCTACTGAAGATAATATGGAGCAAATATAAACACCACAAGAGCTGGTGGAAATTTAAACACAACTTAATTCAGTAGATACAGGATGTGTTGTCTTCCACTTGTTTGACAGTGTTGTCTGCTCAAGAGCTTTGACACAACAGCAACAAGAACACACTTTTCATTAATTCTTTGAGCACTTTGAGGAGGGACTGTACACTTCAGTGATCAAGAATTGATAATAGTGTTAGATGATCTACGCATCCACCAATATTAGAAGTCAAGGCTAATAGTAGAAAAGTAGGTAGGGGTATTAGAGACGCTGTACAAGACTTTCCAATGTTAGCAACACAACATGTAGTATAAGGAATTAGCCTGCACACTAAAACGTTTTAAATGACTTATGTTATAATCTCGCAGAAGCATATATCCACATTGACACGATGGGTTTTTCCGACGGAATTCCGCTCAAGCTGTCTTGCATACACACAGACACAGCAAAATCCGACCGCAAAAAACGCGGTGACGTACAACTCTACGACGAGCCTAGAAAAATGAAGTTCAATGCTTCCGAGCATGCGTCAAATTGTTTCCGAGCATGCGTGTTTTTTTCTCCGTCGGAATTCCATACAGACGAACGGAATTTCCAATAGGATTTCTAAGTCCGATGGAAAAAGTCAGATGGGGCATACACACGGTCGGAATATCCGATGAAAAAATTTCGTCTGACTTTTTGTGTGTACACGGCATAAGTTGAACAAGCTGAAGCTAGAAACTGATTGGGTACCATGCACAGCTGCACCAGATTTCTCACACTCTTCAGTTTTAGTAAATCAACCCCTATATATGATATACAGTACATCACTAATCAGTAACAGCAAACTACAACAATGTAATTATCTGATTGTTAGTACAACAACCTATGGCGCGGGGCTAGCAAATAGTGGATTGCGATCTTCCGGTAGATTGAGGCCAGGTGACTGGTAAATCACGGCCTAAGCTTGCTGAATCACCATCCCAGAGCATCAAACAGAGTGCATTGCAGAGGGACTACTTGTAAAGTTGGAGCTGTAGTAGGGAGTGAGAGCCACATAAGCCGATTCTGTAGTGTTAGCTCTTGTCCCTTGAGGAGTGATACTAACTGCACTGCATTTCTTATCCCTGCTAATGGTTTCCAGATTGGTGCCTCCTCACCTCCTGATTTAAACCCCTGATTGCCGTGTAATGCATGCAATTGCAATTGTGCCCGGCGGTCGCAATCCCCGCCGGGCACCCGCGATCGCTCATTACAGAGCGAGAACCGGGAGCTGTGTGCACACAGCTCCCGATTCTCGCTCTGTAACGGGGGAGAAATGACTGTTCACTGTTCATACAATGTATGAACAGCGATCTGTCATTTCCCCAAATCAGTCCCACCCCCCCTACAGTTAGAACACACCTAGGGAACATACTTAACCCCTTCCTCGCCCCCTAGTGTTAACCCCTTCCCTGCCAGTGGCATTTTTATAGTAATCAATGCATTTTTATTGCACTGATCGCTATAAAAATGCCAATGGTCCCAAAAATGTGTCAAAAGTGTCCCAAGTGTCCGCCATAAGGTCGCAGTACTGATAAAAATCGCTGATCGCCGCTATTACTAGTAAAACAAAAATATTAATAAAAATGCCATAAAACTATGCCCTATTTTGTAGACACTATTAGGTAGATTCACGTAGATTGGCCTAACTTTAGGGCGGCCTAGCCTAGCCTTTTTAGGCTACACCGCCGTAAATTAGTTAGGCTAGTAGTGATTCACAATCTACTTACATGCTAATCTACGGCGGTGTAGCCTAAAACGAGCGGGCGTAAGGGCGCCTAATTCAAATGACTTGGAGGGGGGCGTGTTGTATGGAAATGAGGCTTGACCTCACGTTTTTTGACGTTTTTTGACACTGCGCATGCGCCGGGCGACTACATTTCCCAGTGCGCATTGCGGCTAAGTAGGCCGTACGGGCCTATTGATTTTGACGCGGACGTAAACGATGTAACTCCCGATTCGCGGACGACTTACGCAAACAACGTAAAAAATTCTAACCTTGCGGGGGGAACGGCGGCCATACTTTAACATTGTTATTCCGCCTCATAGGTGGAATAACTTTAGGCCACCTAAGGCCTTACGGAAACTACGTTAATCGATGGCGTAGGCCTGGCGTACGTTCGTGAATCGGCGTATTCCCTCATTTACATAATCTACGCCGGCCGCAATGGAAGCGCCATCTAGTGGCCAACAGAAACATTGCAAGCTAAGATAGAACGGCGCAAGCCGGCCTATCTTAGCTTTGTTTAAGTGTATCTCTGTTAGAGAATACACTTAAACAAACGCTGGCGTAGATTCAGAGTTAGGTCGGCTTATCTACTGATAAGCCGGCCTAACTCTTTGTAAATCTACCTATATAACTTTTGCGCAAACCAATCAATAAACGCTTATTGCGATTTTTTTTATGAAAAATATGTAGAAGAATACGTATCGGCCTAAACTGAAGAAAATTTTTTTTTTTTTTATATATATATTTTTGGGGGATATTTATTATAGCAAAAAGTAAAAAATATAATTTTTTTTCAAAACTGTCGCTCTATTTTTGTTTATAGCGCAAAAAATAAAAACTGCAGAGGTGATCAAATACCACCAAAAGAAAGCTCTATTTGTAGGGGAAAAAAAGGACGCCAATTTTGTTTGGGAGCCACGTCGCAGGACCGCGCAATTGTCAGTTAAAGCGACGCAGTGCCGAATCGCAAAAAGTGGCCCGTCATTGACCAGCAATATGGTCCGGGGCTGAAGTGGTTAAAGATCACCTGAAATCTCAAGTCCTGTAAACCAATAGATAACGCAGAACGCATAATAAAGGATAAAAGGTGCGCTCCTCCCCGGTTATTCAGGATATAATGCCCATTGTGCCTAGGGTACAATATAACAAAGTAAAACTTAAATTACCTCACAGACAGTGCTCCAAGCCTTCTGTATGATCCCTATTGCAAGTAATCCACCAGGCTTCCTCATGTTTGTGACACAAACTTCCTCTTAAACTTCAAAGGCTGCATAGAAAAGCTCACCCAGAGGCCGCAATGCTCTCTTCTTAACCAAATGTGCCCTGATACTTCCGGCTCCCCCACATTGCAACTGCACTGAAATAGCAGAGCACTATGGTGAAGAGGAGAGCATGACGGCTTCTGTGAACAGTGAACTTTTCAATGCGCTTCTTCTTGGTTCTCCATTTACACTTTACTAACCTAAAGGGTCCAGCTGAGCAGGTCTTGGCCCATGAGGTTAGAAGTGACATGTAAACAACTATAAAGAGCTGCCATGACCATGGCAGATATTTATGTGTTTACCTCTTCAGAGCTTCTGAATTTCTCCAGGTAGAAAACTGAAAACATAACAGCAATGTTTCATAAAGGGAAAAAAAAATCTGACAATTGTTTTTTTTATTTCTATGGATGAGTTAATGCTGCCCTGGAGCCTTCTATAAATAATCGTATCTTGTCTTTTGTGTCTCTCTCAATTTAGATGTCTTAAAGATAAAGCATTTGAAATATTAGCACGGGGAGAAATCGAAGTAAAAGGCAAAGGGAAAATGTGCACATATTTCCTGATGAGAAACAGTTCAGCACAGGAAAATGAAATTTTAGGTAGACCTGGGAAGGAGATTGACTCAGCCAGGGAATCCTCCCAGGTTGTGCACGATGAGCTCAACAAGGGGAGCTTACAAATGGCTTGTCCTCAAGGTAAAATTGTTTAAGGCAGTTATTTATAGCTCTAATGCTAAATATCTGAGATGCAATAATACAGTTTTCTTTTTTTCCCACTGCAGTTACACAGGATGAATTCACCCAGAACTCATGTCCTGCAATACCAATGAACTATGATGACAGTCCAGTTTTAAGTAATAAGGAAGTGCACAAAGATCTCACAGGTATGTTTGTTTCAATTAACCTCAGCCAAGGCAGCACAGTGGTTTAGTGGTTGCCAAATATGAACTAAGGTTATGGCCCAACTCAATTTGGTCTACAACTGGAAAACTGTCACATGATAGCAGGGTGCTGGCCCATTCAGCTGCAGCTGTGGAATTCCCCACCCTACACTGAGTGTGGCCCGAACCTTAGCTGATCCCTAGATGTTAGCACTAATGCCTTGCAGCACTGGGGTTCTTTGTTAGAATCCCAACCCAGATACTAAATGCATAAAGTTTGCATGTTCTCTCTATGCTTGTTTGGGGTTTCTCTGGCTTACTCTCACACCCCAAAGACATGCTGGAGGGTTAATTGTCTCCTGTCTACATTAGCTCTTGTATGTATATGTATGCATATGAGATAAGGACCTTTAATTGAAAACTCCTCGAGGGCAGGTACAGATATGAATATAACAATTGTGAGGTAGAATTACAGACGCCATAGGTACAACCACACATTGATCTCTTTGGTGCATGCAGCTATATCAGCATCATCTGATTAGTGCCTTAAAGTAGGCCTAGGGCAGTGATGGCGAACCTTGGCACCCCAGATGTTTTGGAACTACATTTCCCATGATGCTCAACTACACTGCAGAGTGCATGAGCATCATGGAAAATTATATGCATGTCCATTGAGTAATAAGAAATTAAATAATCATAGACGAAAGCTGATCATCTATGTGCAAACATTTCCATCTTTTTACTTTATAAAGTTACATAGTTAGTCTGTCTGTATACACGATCATATACCCACAGCTGATCCAGAGGAAGGCAAAAAAACCCAGCAAAGCATGATTCAATTTGCTCCAGCAGGGGAAAAAAATCCTTCTTGATCCCCAAGAGGCAAGCGGATGATCCCTGGATCAACTTTAGCTATAAATGTTAGTATCCAATTATGTTATGTATACTTAGGAAAGAATCCAGGCCTTTTTTTAAGCAATCTACTGTGCTGTAGACATGTGCATTCATTTTCGTCCGAATAAATTTTCGTCCGAATTTTGGGTATTTTCGTTATCGTTTTAACAAACGAAAACAAACATGCAGAATCCGAAATCCGAAAGATCCGACATGAAAAATGCTTTATTTTCGTTGCTACAACAGTTCGATATGCGGTTGAATGTGCCTAACCTTAACTCTATTAGTCCAATATTATTCTACATAGAGAGGAAAGATTCGACATAGAGAGAAAAGATTTGACATTATAGAGACAGTGTTGGGGTAGACCATTCGACATGAACGATGAAGATTCAACGAAGCAACGAAAAACATACAAACGTTGAATCTGTCATTGAAGGCTTATGGTGTCTGTCGAAAGTTCTAAGAAGATTCGACAAGCAGCTAAACTGTTTGACCCGGCAATCGTACATTTCTGGTCAAATGCACAGCCCATAGGCTATAGAAGAATGTGAATGTTGGTTGACTAGTAATTTATAAATATAATATACTAATAATTTATAAATATATTTATTACCAGTTTATTACTAGTCATAGAACATTAGAATTCTTCTATAGCTTGTAGGTCGGAACATTCGACCGGATATGTACGATTTGATGTACAGTTTAGCTGCTCCGTCGAATCTTCTTAGAACATTCGACAGACACCATAAGCCTTCAATGACAGATTCAACCTTTATTAATTTGGATTTTCAGATGAATGCATTTTTTAACGAACCAAAATAATAAAAACGAATTTCGGCAGTAACTAAATACATTTATTTTTCGAACGAAATTCCGAAACAAAATATTTCAGTGTGCACATGTCCACTGTGCTGGACAGAACCAGCTCTTGAGGAAGCCTTTTCCACAATTTTACAGCTCTTACTGTGAATAAGCATTTCTGTATTTGGAGAATAAATCTCCTTTCCTCCAGACATAAAGAGTGCCCCCTTGTCCTCTGTGATGACTCTAAAGTGAATAACTCAAGACCAAGTTCACTATATGGACCACTTATGTATCTTTAAATGGTGATCATATCCCCCCTTAATCTCCTCTTCTCAAGAGAAGATAAATTCAGTTCCTCTAATCTTTCCTCACAGCTGAGCTCCTCCATGCCTCTTATTAGTTTCATTGCTCTTCTCTGCACCTTCTCAATTTCCCTGATATCTCTTACTTTATATCAGCCTTTCTCAACCAGGTTTCCTCCGGAGGTTGCTAGGGGTTGCTTGAGCAGTGAACATCTTTTTTCGGAGGAGTAAACACTATGAACAATGAATTTTTAGTTATCTGTAAGGGGGTGATGGAATTTTCCCAATATTTGTATATATATATATGTATATATATATATATATATATATATATATATATATATATATATGGAGCATTCTTCTAAGTGACCATCAAACGAATGTACTGTGAACTTTTGATACAGTAATTAGTAGCAGGTGTTCCCTAAGTTATTTCATGAGATTCAGCTTCCTCCAGTCTGGAACCAATAATTAGGTATTCTAGCTGAATATCCCACCCAAGAATTAGACGACACTAGCTTAGTTGCAAACTGGAACTCTCTTTCTTGTAAAGTTATACAGAGTATTTATATCACACAAAATTATATAAGAGCTTGGTCACATGTTGCAAACAGTAAGATAACATAGCTAAGGAACAGCCAAACAGTAACCTGATTAAACAGTAAGCTAACTAGTGACCTAGAAATGACTAGGTGACTCAATGCCCACCCAGAAAGTTACCAAAAGTTCCCCAGTAAGAAGACCTGGGGCTGTCCAAATCTCTAAAGGATTAGCAGACAGACAGAAGCAATAGTTCACTCAATTAACAATGGGAATTCAAACCTAGGAGGCACCTAGGTGGGAAATGATACCATGGGAAAAAGAAACCATCAAGTTATTTGGAGCTGATTATATTAACCTCTGCTCTGAGTCTCACAGTCTAGGAGAGGGTGAGGTGGTCATTGCTGATTTGGACACAAAGGTCCCAAATCTGTATCCAGGTCCTAGGTTCCCTGAGTCTGTGTGCTTTGGGGAGACATGGATCTGAATCCAAAGCAAAACCACTCCAAGGGTCCCCCAGGCACACACCTCCCAAGAATAGAACCCCCTCAAAAGCCAGGGCCCATAGTCAGTAGGCAAGAGGCTACCCTGCAGTCCCACCCAGAAGCCTCTGTCCTGGTTGGGTCTGTCACAGGTTCCCCCATGTAGACAGGCTGGTTTAAATTATTATGTTGTTATTTATCTTTGCCCAGGTAATACACACCCCAGTTGATCCTCTTAAAATTTTAGCTGTGCTAAATGTTCAGGTCCATTGTTTTCTGATAAATAATAATGTAGTGGTGGATATGTTAATTGTATTCTGCATATACACTGTGTGATACATGCTTGGTGATATGAGTGTGTATTTCTGTGTGCATATCTTTCTCATGCAAAAGCTTGGGTTTACAGCCACCAAGCAGCAACATCTGGATCAAGGAGACACTTGTAACACAGAAGTCACTGGATCACTGCCATACACTATGAAAATGTATCATGGCATTTGAGCAATATTCAAGCATGACCACATTAAGCTTATATTGTGGTATAATATGTTGAGCTGTCTTCAGCAGTTTTTATGTTATGATGACTTGCATTACATCAGAGTGACAGAACGATGTATTTTTGACAGGCAGAGTGTATAATGAAAGAAGTAATGGGAGTCTCTGCAATGTCCACCGAGTAGAAGACAGTCAAGTCAATAAAGTATCAAGAGAAAAACAGGAATCCCAGAGTGATCATATCAGATCCCACTTTTGTGTGATTCTGTAATTGTATTTATATGTACCGTGTTAACCAACACAGAATGTATTTTGTATGTTACATACCATTCCCACAGTCTCATATTCCCATATTTTGCTCAAGGTTATTATTTTAGGCGAACTGCAGTAATATATTTTAAAGGTGAACTTCAGGAAAACAATTTAAAGCTGAATTAAACCTCTGCAGAAAAGTAAAACAAATGGGCCCTCAGGAGATTTATTCTGTAATGTACTAGTAAGCACAGCATATTAGCACATTATAGCAGATTTACTTGCCAAGCAATCCCCTCCAGTGTACTCTCAGGTTTCATGGGTGCTTCCATTTTCTCCTAGTTGTACTTCCAGGTTTGGACTCTTCAGCCACTTGATTGGTCGGGAAACAATCACGTTACTCTCACAGATGCACACAGTCACAGTCACATCCTTACAGCAAAGAGCGGTGCAGTAAATGTACGCTGAGCTGAGCATGCATGGTTCAGTGTACATAAATGCTGACAGACAGAGGGAAGGGTTTATGACAGAAGAGACATCCTGTCATAAATATCAGACCTGTCAATTTTTTTTTCCTTTTTGAAGGTTTAATTCTGCTTTAATACACAGAAAAAGTATTCACACCCCTTGAAATGTTCTACATTTTGTCATGTTATAACCAAAAATGTAAATGTATTTTATTCTGAATTCACATAATTGTGAAGTGGAAGAAAAATGATAAATGGTTTTCAATTTTTGTAACAAATAAATATCTGAAAAGTGTGGTGTGCATTTGTATTCAGCCCCCCTGAGCCAATACTTTGCAGGACCATTATTCACTGCAATTATAGCTGGAAGGCTTTTTGGGTATGTCTCTACCAGCTTTGCCCATTTTGCCAATTATTGCCCATTCTTCTTTGCAAAATAATTTAAGCTCGAGCGTCTCTTAACAGCAATTTTCAAAGCTTGCCACATATTCTCAGTTTAATTTAGGTCTGGACTTTGACTGAATGAATGAATGAATGAATGAAAAATTTATAAAGCGCGGCACATGCGAACTGAATCGCTTCTGGGCGCTAGTTGTTTGTGTCTCATGCCATCAAAAGAGCAGAGTCTTGATCTGTCTTCTGAAAGTCAGGTGGTTTTCCTCCAACCAAATGCTGGTTGGTAAAGCGTTCCATAGTCTAGGACCTTGAAAGGCAAACCTTCTTTCTCCTTTAGACTTGTATTTGGTTTTTGGTACCTTGACCAGATTTTGGTCGGTGGATTGCAGAACGCGATTCGAGTTGTGAGGTTCTATCTTGTCGCAAAGATATTGCGGAGCCTTCCCATGGATGCACTTATGTGTCAGGCAGAGTGCTTTGAATGCAATTCTGTCTTTTACTGGCAGCCAGTGAAGGGTTCTCAACGAAGGTGAGATTGATTCCCATTTTTTTTTCCCAGTTACCAGTCTGGCGGCCGTATTCTGAACAACTTGCAGACGGGAGATTTGGTACTTTGGGAGTCCGAGGTAGAGGGCGTTAGCATAGTCCAATCTGGAATTCACGATTGTTCCCACCATGACTGCTACGTCTTCTTTGGGGATAAATGGAATAAGTCTGCGTAGTAGGCGCAACAGATGGTGCGCTCCGCTGACTACTGACCCTATTTGTGCATCCATTGTCATGAAGGTGTCGATAATGACCCCAAGACTTTTGACTTTGGAGCTAGGGGGTGATGATTTGGCCCAGAATGGGCGGCGGTGTCCAGGTTGTTGCCAGTTGACTCTTTCGGCTGGCGTGAAACATAAGGAGTTCTGTTTTTGAACTGTTGAGTTTCAGATAACTCTTAGTCATCCAGTTTTCTATCAAAGAGAGACATTTCTCTAAAGTGGGATGATGATGATCCTTTTTGTCGTAGATGCGAAAATAGATTTGCGTATCGTCTGCATAAGAGTGATAGAGTAGTTCTTGGCTACTGATAATATCAAGAAGAGGGCGAAGATAGATGTTGAAAAGCACCGGCGACAGGGGGGATCCTTGGGGGACTCCACATGACATCGTACGCTTTTCCGACGTGAAAGATCCTAGTTTAACTGTTTGTGATCGGTTTTCAAGAAAGGAAGAAAACCATGGTAAATCACCTTCTGTGACTCCTGCTACCGTGGCTAGTCGCATCAGTAACAGTTTGTGGTCTACCGTGTCGAAGGCTGCGCTTAGGTCCAGCAGAACCAGGAGACAAGATTCTCCTTCGTCTGCGGCCTCGAGAGCATCGTCCCATATTTTGAGTAAGGCCGTTTCTGTCCCGTGTCCGGGACGGAAGCCTGATTGTAATGGATCCAGTAGATTGTGGGTATCTAGATGCTGTTGCAGCTGTTGTACCACAACGTTCTCCATTATCTTGGAGAGAACATTTAGGCCTGTTATGGGACGGCGGTGAGTTGGGTCCTTGGGATCCAGGTTAGGTTTTTTCAAGATGGGCTGGATTGTGCCCTCTTTCAACAGGGATGGCACTATGCCTTCCTGAAATGACAGGTTTATAAGCTGTGTGATGGGTGGTGCCAGGATGTCGGCACATTCCTTCAACAGTTTGGTGGGGATGATATCATTGGGCGATGTGCTGTTCCGCAAAGCACCAATGATATTTTTTGTGGTATCGATAGAGATCGGTTCCAGAGTGAACTTTGTTGATTGTAGAACGTTTCTGTGGGTATTTTGTGGTTGATTGACGGTGGGGTTGTTTTGCATGATGCTTTCCCGGATTCTTTCAATTTTGTTGATGAAGAAATCCGATAGTTCATTACAGAACTCTTGGGTGTCTGAGTTGGGGGCTTCAAGACATCCTGGATTCATGGTCTGGGTGACCATCTTGAAGAGCTCGCAGGGGCGGTTTAGGGCGCTGTTAATCGCCATAGAAAAATGATGTTTCTTGGCTTTGAAGATTTCTTTATGATATTGTGTTGTTATTGCCTTGTAGCTGATGAGGTTATCCTCTGAAGGGCTTCTTTTCCAGGCGGCTTCCGCCCTTCTGCGCTCTTGCTTCAGAAGCGACAGCTGGTTGGGCCATTTCAACACATGAATATGCTTTGATCTAAACCATCCCATTGTAGCTCTGTCTGTATGTTTAGGATCGTTGTCCTGATGGAAGGTGAACCTCCGCTCCAGTCTCAAGTCTCTTGCAGACTCGAAGGCTGCGTACACACGGTCATTCCAAACCGATGAGAATGGACCGAAGTTCAGTTTCATCAGTCCAAACCGACCGTCTGTATGGCCCATCGGTCTGTTGTCCTTCGGTCTAAAATTTTAAAACATGCTTTAAAATCGAACCGATGGACCACTGACCGATCGGTCCAAACCGATGGTTAGTACAGAAAAGCATCGGTTCAAAACCCGCGCATGCCCAGAATCAAGTCGACGCATGCTTGGAAGCATTGAACTTCGTTTTTTTCAGCACGTGGTGTGTTTTACGTCACCGCGTTCTGATCCGATCGGTTTTTGGAACGATGGTGTGTACGCACATCAGACCGTCAGGCCACTTCAGCGGTGAACCGATGGAAACGGCCCGTCGGACCATTCTCATTGGTTTGGAACGACCGTGTGTACGCGGCCTAACAGGTTTTCTTCTAAGATTGCCCAACCATCTTTCAATCAACTGTGACCAGCTTCCCTGTCCCTGCTGAAGAAAAGCATCCCCACAACATGATGCTGCCACCACTATGTTTCACGGTGGGGATGGTGGGTTCAGGGTGATGTGCAGTGTTAGTTTTCCCCCACATCTAGGGTTTCGCTTTTAGGCCAAATAGTAACATTTTGGCCTTATCTGACCAGAGCACCTTCTTCCACATGTTTGCTGTGTCCCCCGCATGGCTTCTCGCAAACTGCAAATGGGACTTCTTATGGCTTTCTTTCAACAATTACTTTCTTCTTGCCACTCTTCCATAAAGGCAAAATTAGTAGAGTGCACAACTTATAGTTGTCCTGTGGACGGATTTCTCCCGCATAAGGCTGTGGATCTCTGCAGCTCCTCCAGAGTCACCATGGGCCCCTTGGCTGCTTCTCTGATTAATGCTCTTCTTGCCTGGCTTGTCAGTTTAAGTGGATGGCCATGTCTTGGTAGGTTTGCAGTGGTGCCATGCTCATTCAATTTTCGGGTGATGATGGATTGAACAGTGCTCCGTGAGATGTTCAAAGCTTGGGATGTTTGTTTATAACCTAACCCTGCTTTAAACTTCTCCACAACTTTATCCCTGACCTGGCTGGTGTGTTCCTTGGCCTTCATAATGCTGTTTGTTTATTAAGGTTCTCTAACAAACCTGCGAGGGCTTCACAGAATAGCTGTATTTATGCTGAGATACAATTTCACACAGGTGGACTCTATTTACTAATTTTGACTTCTGAAGGCAATTGGTTCCACTAGATTTTAGTTAGGGGTATCAGAGTAAAGGGGATGAATATCAGTTATCATTTTCCTTCCACTTTACAGTTTTATGCCACTTTGTGTTGGTCTATTACATAAAATCCCATTAAAATACATTTAGATTTTTGGTTGTAACATGACAAAATGTTGAAAATTTCAGGGGGTATGAATCATTTTCAAGGCACTGTACATATAATGACCTGTTTTATCTGCCAAAGGATTTGTATTTTTGTCCATGTAGTCCTGAGATTTACACAGCTCTGCCACACTGCACAGGGGAGGAGGTCTGATTTTTTTTATTCTGCAGTACAGTAACACTGACATGTCTCCTCCCCACCTGCACCGTGTGACTGTACAGTCAAAGAAGAAGCGCATATTGATGTATTGATGACCTCATCTCTCTGTCACCCTGCTCTCCTATCAGCATGCACATTTCGCTGCAGCACAAAACTGTTTGTTCCGATTCTTCCTCCTTCCGTCTAAGCTCTGCAGTTTAGGAACTGCGATAAGCTGGTACCAGGTGAATATCAGGCAGACTATTTGCAATTCCAAAAATGTATTCATTTTTAACACAGCTATGCATTCACATTTTTATGTCTGCCTGAAGTTCAGCTTTATTCAAAGGCCAATAAAGTTTGATTGCATGTTGATATTTCTAGAATAGACTTTAAAAAACTTTCATGGCTAAAGTGTAACCTTTTTGAGATATTTTGAGATATTTTACAACACACATTCCAAAAATCGAAATTTAACTGTGATCAATTATAAAGGGGTCTTTATCCGAGTAACAGGAAAGACATGGGAAGGAGTCATCATCTAACTATTGGTGTGTTCCCAGAAAGGATCAGGATAACCTATTAAAGATGTTGTGAGTCAGATCAATATTACGTAATGACTACATTTAAATAATAGTATTGTGGATGGTTTGACATCATGTTTCTGTGAGATTTGTCTAAGTGTACTTTTATTTGGTAATCACAAATCAGCCAACAGTTAAACAGTACTGTAGGTTTCCTTAATGCTATTTAAAGACCATTGGTTGAGTAGTGAGGGAGAGAGTGCTGCTGTGTGCTTGTCCACAATTGCTGCTGTGAGTTGGGCTAACGTGAGATAACAGCTGCTGGAGGAGATTACAAATTATAGGTCTGCTGGGCACTGACAGACTGACACTATTGAAATGGCTTTTCACTATTCCTATTTAGATTATGTGCAAGCCTAATGAATAATACATGGCAAACGCCAAGATTTAACCTTCAAACATCTGCTCAGCAGGTGGAAGCCGCTGACTGAAATATACTGTATAATAATAAAAGTAATTATGGAATAAACAGCCAATCTATAGCTATAAGCTACAGGGGCGAGTATTTGTTTGAATTCTAAATATTTTCTACCTTAATATATACATTAAGACGTGGAAGAAGATTTGGTATTGTCTGAGAAAGCCACTGCAAGAGATTTAGAAAGACTGAGAGTTCTACTTAACAAAGCATGACAAATTATGCAATTATTTTTAAGATGATCCATCCTAGAGCAACATTTCTTAGAAGTCTTCAATGGAAGCTGCAATTCCTTGACTTTAGGGCTATGTACTGGCTTTGCCCTGGAATGTATATACACCATATTATTATTATTATTATTATTATTATTATTATTATTATTATTATTATTATTATCATTTATTATTATACAGGATTTATGTAGGCAACATGAAAGCTAACAGTACAGTTACAATATGATTTAGTACAAGAGGAAGAGCTTACAATCTAAAAGGGAGGATCAAGTGATACAAAAAGTAATAACTATGGTGGATAAGCTGAGGGAGAAAATAAAAAGACAGTTGTTAGCAGTGGCATACCAACTGGGGGGGTGGTCCGCCCTGGGTGCCACACACTGTGGGTGTGGTGGGGGGGGTGTCAGACCGGCACCTCCCCATGAGTGAAGAGCATCAGCGTGGTGACAGGGCAGCCAGGGAGAGCCAGGAGAGCCGAGCTGTGACTGGGTGTGGGGGTGCCCGGGCTGGGTGTGGAACGTACTACTACCCAGGTGACACCCAGAGCCAGCCAAGTGGTGCAGGGTAAAGAAGACACTCTCTCTCCTCCTATACTGCAGGAGGAGAGAGAGAGAGAGACACAGTGAGCAGCGCTTAATATAGGGACTGCCGGAGTTAACTTTTTAAGTTAACCAGAAGGTGATTGGTTGCTAGGTGGTCCTAGCAATAAATCATTAGCTTGCTAATATGAAAAATTAACTCCAGCAGTTCCCACCCACTGTTCAGCTCTGCTTTGTCTCTGCCTCTGGCTGTATGATTAAGGTAGGAATTGGCTTTGGGGGGGGGGTCTGTGTAACATGCAGGAGGTCCTTCCAGAGCTGTGGGGAGGGGTGTCTATGTAACATGCAGGGGTCCAGAGCTGTGGGGGGGGGGGCTCTGTGTAATGTAAAATGGTCCAGAGGTGCAGGGTGCTGTGTAATGTAAAGGGGTACAGAGGTTCAGGGTGCTGTGTAATGTAAAGGGGTGCAAGGCACTGTGTAAATGGGTGCAGGGTGCTGTGTAATGTAAAGGTGTCTAGAGGTGCCGGGGCTGTGTAATCTAAAGGGGTCCAAAGGTGCAGAGTGCTGTGTAATGTAAAGGGGTCCTGAGATGCAGAGTGCTGTGTAATGTAAAGGGGCCCAGAGGTGCAGAGTGCTGTGTAATGTAAAGGGGCCCAGAGGTGCAGAGTGCTGTGTAATGTAAAGGGGCCCACAGGTGCAAAGTGCTGTGTAATGTAAAGGGGCCCAGAGGTGCAGAGTTCTGTGTAATGTAAACGGGTCCAGAGGTGCAGAGTGCTGTGTAATGTAAATGGGTCCAGAGGAGCAGGGTGCTGTGTAATGTAAATGGGTCCAGAAGTGCACGGTGCTGTGTAATGCAAAGGGGTCCAGAGGTGCAGAGTGCTGTGTAATGTAAATGGGTCCAGATGTGCAGAGTGCTGTGTAATGTAAATGGGTCCAGAAGTGCAGGGTGCTGTGTAATGTAAAGGGGTCCAGAGGTGCAGAGTGCTGTGTAATGTAAAGGGGTCCAGAGGTGCAGAGTGCTGTGTAATGTAAATGGGTTCAGAGGTGCAGAGTACTGTGTAATGTAAATGGGTCCAGAGGTGCAAGGTGCAGTGTAATGTAAAGGGTCCCAGAAGTGCATGGTGCTGTGTAATGTAAAGGGTCCCAGAGGTGCAGAGAGCTCTGTAATGTAAAGGGGTCCAGTGATGCAGGGTGCTGTGTAATGTAAAGGGGTCCAGAGGTGTAGTTGTGGAGAGGGGGTACACAGTAGTGACAAAGAGATATTGGGGATGCAGAGGTATGCAGGGGGCACATTGGGTTGTTTTTATATTTTAACTAGTGGGTGGGTGCCGGATATAGGGTCCGCTCCGGGTGCCAAATGCTCTAGGTACGCCCCTGGTTGTTAGGTTTAGTGAAGATATGCTTCTCTAAAGAGATGGGTTTTCAGAGATCAACTAAAGGTGAATAGAGTTGGGGACATTTGGACAAATTGGGTTAAGGGGTTAGCAGTTCCCATCTGAATCATCTCATACCAGGATTGGGTTAGCTAATATAATTTTATTTGGTTTTATTTCTCTGGAATTGTTTAATATTCTTAGGGTTTTCAGTTAAAGAGTTAAAAAGAGACATTTTCAGGGTCCTGGAATTAAAGTATAACTAAAGGCATAACCTTTTTTTGTTTTAGATTTGGATTGAGTGATATGGGATTAGAACCTCAGTTTGTATTGCTGCTTTTTTCCCCCACCAGTGAGATTCACTCTTTCTACTAAAGAATCTTCCATCCCTGGAGATTGGCCAATCTCTTATTCTTTACTCATAGCTGAACTCCTCCATTTCTCACATTTTAGTTTGGTCGCTCTTCTCTGCGCTTTCTCCAGTTCCCCAAATATACTTTGTGAACTGCATATTGCAGATGAGGTCTTACCAATGATTTGTACAGGGGCAATATAATATCTCTCTCTTTCTCTCTGCAGTCCATACCTTTTTTAATATTAATAATAATAATAATAAGAGATTTTTCTCACTTTGGAAGCAGCAGCTCGGCATTGCATACTATTGTTAAACATATGATCTACCAGAAAACCCAGATCTCTCTACCATTGTCTCCCCCGATTGTATGCCCCCCCCCCCCTCCCTCGAATGTATGATGCATTCATATTTTAATTTACAGTTGGACAAGCTAGTTAAAAATGTTAATCATAAATTATCCATATAATGAAAAATACTTTAAAGCCCCAAATAAAATCAGACATTCATTTATTTCAAGGGGTACAGCCTGGGGAAGGTGGGGGGAGCTGCCTGTGTTTGTGCATAGTGCCAAAGTAGTACACATCATCTCGTCTCACTGACAGAAGAAAATGAGCTCCCAAGATGCATTGACACCATTTTGGAGATGATTAACATGTTTAATTTCAAACTAATTAAAACTATAAAACATTCTGCTAAAATCCATGTTTATTGTGAGATGTTGCAGACTAGTCCTCCATGCTGTGTGATAAAGTAATGTTTTATTTGATAGTCTATTGTGTCATTCCTAAGCTCTGTGCAGCGTTTCAAAGTGTAAATATATTTTCTTATGGAACATTTTTAGCTAATGGTATGTGTGTATTATGTATACAGTATGTGGATAAGATATGTATATGTCATCCTTTTATTAAAGGCAGTTTTTTTCATAAAGATTATTGTCTATGTATTTTGTTTTAATCAAGTTATAAGTTGAAAATGAAAAAATAAAAATGTTTTCATAGGTATATATGTTTGGATGAACGCAGGGGAAAAAATCCCAGCCCCTTTTTAAAAAAAGATGAAGGATATTTTGTATTGTACAGTACATCTACTGGTCTGACTTCAAGATTTGATTCAAGCTCTTGGTCACAACGTCTTACCACTTATGCCGCGTACACGCGATCAGTCCATCCGATGAGGACGGACCGACGGACCGTTGTCATAGGTTAACCGATGAAGCTGACTGATGGTCCGTCGCGCCTACACACCATCGGTTAAAAAAACAATCGTGTCAGAACGCGGTGACGTAAAACACCACAACGTGCTGAAAAAAACGAAGTTCAATGCTTCCAAGCATGCGTCGATTTGATTCTGAGCATGCGTGGATTTTTAACCGATGGTTGTGCCTACTAACGATCAGTTTTGACCTATCGGTTAGCAATCCATTGGTTAAATTTTAAAGCAAGTTGGCTTTTTTTTAACCAAAGTTTAAATAACCTATGGGGCCTACACACGATCGATGAAAACGGTCAATCAGACCGTTATCCTCTGGTTAACCGATCGTGTGTACGAGGCCTTAGTGTTTATTCAAAGCATGTCTATTGAGCTGTGTTGATCTGCATAGATGAGTTTGAAGTATATCATAGTATGAGGTTCTCAAAAGAACATGTACTGTATGTGAACTCCATTTTGCTTTTTATTAGGGTTGTCCCAATACCGATACTAGTATCGGTATCGGGAACGATACCAAGCATTTCCCAGAGTACTTGTACTTGGGGAAAATGCTCCGATACTTTACCGATACCTGAATCCTCCTCCAGTTCCCCCATCCGTTCTGCTCTCTTCCTCCATGCTTTTGTGTCCCCCCTCCGTGCTGCTGCCGTTCTGCTCTCTCCCTCTGTGCTCCTGTGTCCCCCCTCTGTGCCGCTGCCGTTCTGCTCTCCCCTCCATGCCGCTGCTGTCCTCCATTCTGCTCTCCCCCTCCATGCTCCATGTCCCCCCTCCGTGCCACTGCTGTTCTCCTTTCTGCTCTCACCCTCCAAGCTCCGTGTCCCCCCTCCGTGCCGCTGCTGTTCTCCCTTCTGCTCTCCCCGCTCCAAGCTCCGTGTCCCCCCTCCGTGCCGCTGCTGTTCTCCCTTCTGCTCTCACCCTCCAAGCTCCGTGTCCCCCCTCCGTGCTGCTGTTTCCCCCCTCCGCGCTCTGTGTCCCCCTCCATGTCCTCCTCTGCCCCCTCTGTCAGGATGGAGAGCGGCGATAGGAGCCGCAAAATCCGGCTCCTACCTTTTCTGAATGAACTGAGTCAGTGATCACTAACTCTGTCCACTCATATGACTGAGCATCGTAATCTGTGTTTACGATGCTTCAGTTTATGAATGGATAGGAGCCTCTGTCTCCTGTCCATTCATTTCCAGTGCAACTGGGGAATCTGTGTCCTAAGTCCCTTTCTCTGTCTCAAAGGTGATATGTCAGGGGTCTGTTATGACCCCTGATATCTCACCAAAGCCCCCCAACAGGGCTAAGTACTTGTACTCAGTCTTAAAAAAGTGGTATCGGGACAACCCTACTTTTTATGATTCAAAGTTGGAGTAAACCTTACAAGTTGAAAGTTCTAGTTCACAAACTGGAACACCTCAGATTTTTAGAAAATTCTCATGGTTGTTCAATGAAAAAAATGTAAATGTTTAATTAATAATTGTTTTTATTTAGCTGCATTTTAACCTTTTTGAAATGTATTACAGGAGGCTTCCATGACTTAGCTGTGGTTTGTGTGGTGGCACAGAATATAAAGCCAAACATTTATGCCACATTACACTAGATATTTTGGATTATTTAGATGGTCTCGACAGGATCTTTACATGGTCAAGACTGTGTGCATTAAAAAAGTTAATTATTATTTGAAATTACCGATGCTCCCCACTGAAACCACCGCCTGTGGAAGAGAATTCCACATCCTAACTGCTCTTACAGTAAAGAACCCTCTATGCAGTTTAAGGTTAAACCACTTTTTTTCTAGTTTTAGTAAATAGCCAGGTGTCTTATTAAATTCCCTTTCGTGGAAAAGTTTTATCCCTATTGTGGGGTCACCAGTACGCCATTTGTACATTGAAATCATATTCCCTCTCAAGCTTCTCCTCTTCAGAGAGAACAAGTTCAGTGCTTGTAACCTTTCCTCAGGACTAAGGTCCTCCAGTCCCTTTATTAGTTTTGTTGCCCTTCTCTAAACTCTCTCCAGTTCCAGCACATCCTTCCTGAGGACTAATCAATAATCTCCAAGCTTTAGGACATGACTATGGATTATAAAGAATCATTCCCTCTTGTCCAGAGACCTGAAAACAAAAGAGTAAGTAATTGGGCACTTACTTAGAAATATGAGAGGGAGTTAGGTACCAATGAATTAAAACCTTATAAGAATTTTCCAGTGCAAAAATATTAAAGCAGCTCCCAGTTGTGGAAGCTTTTGAAAGGCCCAGTATTGGGTTGCTGTTTAGGTATATTTGATTTATATCTGGCAATTAATTCATGTTTATGACAAAGTTATTTGAGACATTTTTAACCCTGGTCTGTGTTCTTTTTAAATGCCAAATTTGGAGGGCATACTATGATTTAAATCCCCCTAGACGTAATTACAGTATGTGTCCTCCCATTATGCCACCTCCATCTCTTTGTTGGCTACAAGGAAAGAAGGAGGTAATACCTATATGTGTAGAAACCTAAAGTATATGTGTACAACTACTGGATGGTAGTAGTATGTGCTTTTAAGACTGTGCTTTCTATTTCAAAAATGAGCCCACTGGTATCAGTAGCTACACCACTAAGACCTCATTCACCTTTTCTTCAAGCCAAACTCGAACACTTTAGCGGCACAGGGCAATTTTTTTTCCTGTAGTATACACTATAGGATTATAAAAGACCTGGGACACCTTTGGGTGCCCCAAGATGAGTAGTAACTATGTGGTAAACAGTGAGTGTGGCCAAACTGCTCCTGCTGACATCATCATTCCGCCCCCAGTGATGCCAAACCTGCCCCCAGACAGACACTTGCAGCTTCCGGACGGCAACAAATTTTTGTGCGACTATCTTGGTTACTTGGAGAGCCCCAGTCCAGTCTGAATAATGTGTCCAGGTTCCAGGCAGACTGAAACCTGAACAAATGATTCAAAACCCGGACGGGTGAATCCTGGACAGGTGGCAACCCTATATACAGTATGGCCCGGATTCACGTAGGAGATACGGCGGCGTATCTCCAGATACGCCATTGTATCTCTGAGTCTGAGGCGTCGTAACTTGGCGCCTGATTCAAAGAATCAGATACGCCAGAATTTGTATAAGATACGACCAGCGTAAGTCTCCTACGCCGTTGTATCTTAACTGCATATTTACGCTGGCCGCTAGGGGCGTGTACGCTGATTTACGCCTAGAAATATGTAAATCAGCTAGATACGCCTATTCACGAACGTATGCCCGGCCGTCGCAGTAGAGATACACCGTTTACGGAAGGCTTTTTCCGGCGTAAAGTTACCCCTGCTCTATGAGGCGTAGATGAGGCGTACCAATGTTAGGTATGGACATCGGAACAGCGTAAAAATGTTCACGTTATACGTTGTTTGCGTAAGTCGTTCGCGAATAGGGCTGGGCGTCATTTACGTTCACGTCGAAAGCATTAGCTTCTTGCGGGTTAATTTGGAGCATGCGCACTGGAAAACTTTCACGGAGAGCGCATGTGCCGTTCGTAAAAAGCGTCATTTACGTGGGGTTACAATACATTTACATAACACACGCCCACATCTTCCACATTTGAATTAGGCGGGCTTACGTCGGCCTATTTATGCTACGCCGCCGCAACTTTGGTTTGTGAATACTGCACTTGCCTGGATAGGATACGTTACGCCCGCACAAAGATGCGCTCTTCTACCCGAATCCGGGCCTATGTGTTTATATTCATATATAGGACACTTCTGAATGCATATAAATGCATGAATTGATGATGAAGGGTATAATTTGCACTGTATGTTTATGTGCATATAGGCCTCTTCAGTTTAGCTGTGTTTAGAGAAAATAGAATTTAGTTTGTCTAGGGGCAGATTAGAGAAATTGAACGCATTTAAATGCATGTAAATGCACAAAAGAACATGTATACTCAAGTTCATTTAAACACAGGTGAAATTAATCTGGGGAGCATATAGCCTGTTTATACTTCATAGATAATTTATCATGCATTTAAATAAATTAAACACAGAGGGCTTTTGTCTATATAGCCTAATGCCGCGTACACTGGCTCAGAATTTCCGACAACAAATGTTCGAAATTCCGACTGTGTGTAGGCCCCATCGGACATTTGTTGTCGGAATTCCCAACAACAAAAATTTGAGAGCTGGTTCTCAAATTTTCCGACAACAAAATCCATTCTTGTAAATTCCAATCGTGTGTGGACAATTCCGACGTACAACATTCCATGCATGTTCTGAATCAAGTATGAGACGGAAGCGCTCGGTCTGGTAAAACTAGCGTTTGTAAAGGAGATAGCACATTCGTCACGCTGTAATGGACTGAAAAGCATGAGGCTGAAAAGCGAGAATCGTCTCTCACCAAACTTCTACTAACACGACTGGTATTGAACTTCCCTTTAATAGTGCCGTTGTACGTGTTGTACGACACCGCGTTCTTGACATTCGGAATTTCCGACAACATTTGTGTGACCGTGTGTATGCAAGACAAGTTTGAGCCAACATCCGTCGGAAATTGATCCACGGTTTTGTTGTCGGAATGTCCGATCGTCTGTACGCGGCATTAAGCTGGCCATAAAAAGTTTGACAATTTTGCCAGTTAAGCAGGGACCAGACAAATTTGGATCCATATATGCCCGATCCTGCTCGACAGAAGCCAATCTGACTACCGATGTGTGACGAATAAGCTTGTTGGAAATTCTTTCTTACTCAGTGGCTGGAGCCAATGGGAAATTCCCTGTTTCTATCCACTTCAGTTGTGTGGGAAGAATCTGTTTGTTTTTCATTTAGCCCGCGGGCTGAATGAAAAAAAAACAAGCAATCCATCTACGGGGTGACTAAATCTCTAATTGTTATTACACAGGAGGCCTAAAGTGCATTGTGTAGCGACTACTTTGCTGTATGAAACCAATGCAGAAAAACAGTATTTTTCAAGGCACTCTGCAATACCTAATGAATGGGGATATTGTTTACAAGTTGACTGGGATTCTGCATTTCCTGTCCCAGCCTCATTTATTTGCATTTATTTCTGTTCTTTCTTTTGCACATGTCAGTAGTCAGGTCATGCCCATACTGTCAGTTGAATGTATAGGGGAAATGGGGGTTTGGGCATAGTTTCTAGGAAGGGAAGATCACAACAACAAATGGCTTATAAACATGCAATGGCCCAGATTCACAAGCGAGATACGACGGTGTATCTCCAGATACGCCGTTGTATCTCTGCATTGCGCCGTCGTATCTATATGACTGATTCTTAGAATCAGTTACACATAGATATCCATTAGATCCGACAGGCGTAAGTCTCTTATGCCGTTGGATCTTAACTGCATTTTTTTTGACCGCTAGGTGGCGCTTCCGTCGAATTTGGCGTCGAGTATGCAAATTAGCTAGATACGCGAATTCCCGAACATACACGCGGCCGATGCAGTAAAGTTACGACATTTACGTTAGGCTTTTCCCGGCGTAAAGTTGCCCCTGCTATATGAGGAGCAGCCAATGTTAAGTATGGCCGTCGTTCCTGCGTCAAAATTTGAAAAAGTTTCGTCGTTTGCGTCGTCCGTGAATGGGGCTGGACGTCATTTACGTTCACGTCGAAACCAATGACGTCCTTGCGGCGTACTTTGAAGCAATGCACACTGGGAAATTCCACGGACGGCGCATGTGCCGTTCCACAAAAACATCAATCACGTCGGGTCACAGTAGTTTAACATTTGAAGGTTTACAATCACTTTTTTTTAGACTTGCACGACTGCCACATCCTGAATGCCTGTTTTTTGTTTTGTTTTTTACTTTTATTTTGCTGAATAGCAATTTTACATTGTGGGACCAGGCTACAACTGTGAGCTGATCATTTAAGTTGTGGCTAAAGTGGGCCCCATTGAACTTAATGGATGCCTATGTCAAGCTTTGCCACTTGTCAAACTCACTCTCAGTTAAATATGCCATGGCCACAGCCTTCTCTTGATGTAGTATTACAATTCTGGTGGCTGTTTTATCACCCCACCAGTACACCTATCTGAAAAAGCCCAAACACTGACAGAGGTGCTTAAAATAATCGACTTTTATTCATTAATGTAAATTCTTTATCCTAAAAGACAAAAACCTGTTTGCTGTAACTGCTTAAAAGGTGTAAGCTGGAATTTGGTTTTAATGTATTAATCAAGTCCATCTATATCTGCTAGTGGATCTAACACTACCCTTTCCCCAGATTTCCCCAGATTATCCAAACGTATCTCCATTACTTTTCCATCCAGAGTGGAAACACCATAAGATGGTAAGAATATTACTGGTTACTGATCACCAGGTGAAAATAAAGAACAAAAAAGTGTAAAATAAGAAAACAAATGCAGCCATTCCATATAAAGATCCGTAAGCTGTTATATTTTTAATTTTTGTTTTTGAGCTTAATACTTCTTTAAAGCTATTTTGGTGCTTTTGGGTCAAACAGGACACATTTTTACACAGCTATGAGATTTAGGTCGACGCTTACAGGAGGTTAAGTTATTGACCGTGAAGAAGCAATCATTTTTTTCATATCCAAGATTGCACATTTTATTGCTTCATTATGAGAAAATGACACGAAAACAATACTGGTTTCATTGATCTAATGACATTTAATGACAAAATTAGAGAAACCTTTTTTTCCACAGCTCCGTGCTTATTGCTGGCTAAGGCAGCACATCAAAGATTGGAGAGTAATTTATAATAACCTTTTTTTTGTGTGTGAGATGAATTTCTGAAAATGACATTTAATGGAAATTGAAATCTGCCTTGAAATAAGTCTGGCCACAAGAACATATGATGGGATGTGTGTAGTTTCCTCTCTCCAGCTGGCCATTATTTCTTCTACCAATAACCTGATTCTTGGTTTACCCACAAAAGGTAAAATAACCCCCCCACACCCACCTAAATCCTGGTAGCATGGTAGACTTTTTTCAAATGTCAACCTACATTTGAAAAAAACAAAATCAGAGCTCTTGTACATCTCTGTCCACATTCCCAATGCAATGTGATGTGCTTCACTGGCCAACAGTCTAGTGCCAATTGTAGGTATGGTGTGTCGGAATAATGGCTTCTGAGCTGGAACTTTGCAGAGCACTTGGAGGTGCATTATCCTAGAGGGCGCTTAGATGGAAAGGTATGTGCAATACCCTCTTGGTATCAGCTTTTTATTGGATATACTGGCTCCATATCTCACTTTTAGTTAGATCCACTTTAAATAAAATCAATAACAATAAATCACGGAGGTTACCATTGTTGAGCTCTTCATTCAAAAAGTATCTTTTTCTTGTGGTCTTAGTGCCCATCTTGCTTCAATATTCGAGTCACTGACCCTAAACAAGTAACTATTGCTGTTTTCTTTCACTTTTCCTTATCTGCATACTTAGGTTGGCCACACATTAACATTTTTTTTTTCGTTTAGCTTATAGATTCCTCTATCCAGCGCAGATGTCCCTTTTTGGCTTATTGTATTCTGACAGTTGCTAACAGCATCTGTCAGAATACCCAAACAGCAGTTGCATATGATTAGATGCAGTCAGGGCTGCTGTTAGAAATCATGGGGCCCCGTACAGCCTAAAAGGCAGCCCCCCCATATATCATCATTTTTTTTTACAAAAAAAATACACTGGCCCAGATTCAGGTAGGGGCGCGCACTGATACAGCGGCGCAGCGTATCGTTTTTACGCTACGCCTTCGTAAATTACTGGAGCTACGCTGCATTCACGAAGCATTTGCTCCGTAATTTGCGGCGGCGTATCGTAAAAGGGCCCGGTGTAAGCGCGCGTAATTTAAATGATCCCGTAGGGGGCGTGGATCATTTAAATTAGGCACGTTCCCGCGCCGAACGTACTGCGCATGCTCCGTCAGGAAAATGACGTCGCAAGGACGTCATTGGCTTCGACGTGAACTTAAATGGCGTCCAGCGCCATTCACGAACGAGTTGCGCAAAATTTGAAAATCGCGACGCGGGAACGACGTCCATACTTACCATTGGCTGCGCCTCCTAATAGCAGGAGCAGCCTTACGGCGAAAACGACGTACGCAAACGACGTAAAAAACGAGTGCCGGCCGCGCGTACATTTGTGAATCGGCGTAAGTATGCAATTTGCATACTCTACGCTGACAACCACGGGTGCGCCACCTAGCGGCCAGCGTCAGAATGCACCCTAAGATGCGACGGCATAAGAGACTTATGCCAGTCGTATCTTAGGCTACAGTAGGCGTATCTAGCTTTCTGAATACAGAAAGTAGATACGCCGGCGCTACTTAGCAATTACGCTGCGTATCTATGGATACGCAGGTGTAATTGCTCTCTGAATCTACCCCACTAAAATTATTATTAGCGGACACAAACATAACAGAGAACCTGCATAAATGAGCCCTTTTATAATAGAACGGGGAGGGGGATCAGTGCAGGGGAAGCACAATGGAAGAACAATGCCCTGTTTCTGTGTCTCTCCCTGCAGCAGCTGAAAGCTGGTGGGAGGGAGAGAAACCAGCGTTTAGCTGTTACAGAGAGCCACACATATTTCTGTAAATGCCCCTCCGATTGACCACACCGATTAGTCCTGCTGTTCGGGCCCATCTGTGTGCCGGGACCCCCTACAGGAGGACTGGGAGTCCCCCCATATCAGAAGCCCTGGATGCAGCCACAGTTTGGCCACCAATTATATCACTGAAGGCTGTATGGCAAGACTTTTTATTAAATATTGAAGAGTTAAGCCCGGTACACACGATCGGATATCTGATGGAATCTGATCCGATGGATTTTTTTAGTCGGATATTCGATGAAGCTGACTTTCATCAGTCTTGCCTACACACCATCAGTCAAAAATACGACCGTGCCAAAACGTGGTGACGTACAACACTACGACGAGCCGAAAAAAATGAAGTTCAATGCTTCCGAGCATGTGTTGACTTGATTCTGAGCATGCGTGGATTTTTGTCCGATGGAGTTCCACACAGACGATCGGATTTTTCTATCTGTTTTTTATCCATAGGAAAAATTTAAAACATGTTCTATTTTTTTTCACCGATGGAAAAAAAAACGATGGGGCCCACACACGATCGGTTTGCCTGATGAAAACAGTCTGTTTTCATCAGACAAACCGATCGTGTGTACACGTCTTCAGAGAGTCTTAATGACTCTCTGACTTTAAGCAAGTCATCACTGGCACTTTAAAAGAAAATGTGACATCATTGGTCTGCAGGTGAATAACTTTGAATATAAATTTAAGATGAGCATATTTAACCACTTAAGGACCGCCTCATGCACATATACGTCGGCAGAATGGCACGGCTGGGCACATGCACGTACAGGTACGTGCTGTGCTATTGTCCAGCCGTGGGTCGGGGGCACGCACCCGCAACCCGGTCCTAAGCTCTGGGACCGCGGGACCCGCGGACCTGATCGCCGCTGGAGTCCCGCGATCGGTCCCCGGAGCTGAAGAACGGGGAGAGCTGTATGTAAACACAGCTTCCCCGTTCTTCACTGGGGCGGCGGCATCGATCGTGTGATCCCTTTTATAGGGATTCACAATCGATGATGTCACACCTACAGCCACACCCCCCTACAGTTGTAAACACACATGAGGTCACACATAACCCCTTCAGCGCCCCCTTGTGGTTAACTCCCAAACTGCAACTGTAATTTTCACAGTAAACAATGCATTTTAAATGCATTTTTTGCTGTGAAAATTACAATGGTCCCAAAAATGTGTCAAAATTGTCCGAAGTGTCCGCCATAATGTTGCAGTCACGAAAAAAATCGCTGATCGCTGCCATTAGTAGTAAAAAAATAAAAATAAAATTGCAATAAAACTATCCCCTATTTTGTAAATGCTATAAATTTTGCGCAAACCAACCGATAAACGCTTATTGCGTTTTTTTTTTTACCAAAAATAGGTAGAAGAATAAGTATTGGCCTAAACTGAGGAAAACATTTTTTTTTATATATATTTTTTGGGGATATTTATTATAGCAAAAAGTAAAAAATATAGAATTTTTTTCAAAATTGTCGCTCTATTTTTGTTTATAGCGCAAAAAATAAAACCGCAGAGGTGATCAAATACCACTAAAAGAAAGCTCTATTTGTGGGAAAAAAAGGACGCCAATTTTGTTCGGGAGCCACGTCGCACAACCGCGCAATTGTCTGTTAAAGCGACGCAGTGCCGAATCGCAAAACCTGGCCGCGTCCTTTAGCTGCATTTTGGTCGGGGTCTTAAGTGGTTAATCATTGTTCAATAAAAAAAAAAAAATTATATTTTCAAAACTTCTCCTTCATGTGGAAATGTACTGTAGATTTATAAGGCCTGACCTACTTTTGCCATGTACGCTCAACTGGTATATTTAATTAACTAGCTGGTGAAACAGAAGAAAAGTTAGATTCAAGAAAAGCTGTATGTAGGTTCACAACGTAATACAATTTTCAGTGGCCTCTGGTTTCGAATAACAAAGGACCAGTGACCCACAGCAATCGTTTTGTCCATATGAGAAGGCAGCCTGCCAGAGTACTGTGTACAAAATGTAACCCTAGAGCCAGCTATCCTTTTAATGTCCACTCATCAGAATGAGTCAGATGGTCTTAAAAAATTCACCAGGTCATGGATCCTTTTCAATTATCGTGCTCAAGTGATTTGCTCTTTGATTTTCTGGATTCTGGAAGGTCTTTTGATTTTCAGCGTATGCCCGCATATCCATTGGTAACAAGAATGTGACAACCTTTACTCTGCCCCTAAAATAAAGAAAAACATGTTACATTCATAACAACAGTACTATCAGACATTTACAGAAGAAATTCTTGATGGACTGAAGGATAATTCTAGTCATGATAAAAACACAAATACATGTACATAATGTCACCTTTTTATTTTCCCCTCAAACCTCCTCTCTTTTTATAATTTTGTTAATTAATAAAAATAAACTTTAAATACTTCTAATTCTAAAGGCTTTCCTAATTTACAGCATTTTTTTTTTACACCTGCCTAAAACTTTTTAACAGTTAGGCTTCATTTCCATGGACGTTTTTACAGCCACTTTTTTTAGCCTTTTTTTACAGCTTAAAAACGGCCTGTCCATGTTTTTTTTTTTTTTGAGCTGGAGCTCAAAAACGCAGCAGTAGCGTTTTTGCAAGTTTTTTAGCGTTTTTTAACGTCTGGCGTTTTTACAGCTCTAAAGCTGGAGCTTCAGAACGCACTGGTCCTGGTTTTTTTTGCAGCTTAAAAAGGGCTCAGCCATCTACAGCTCAAAAACTTCATGGTGGGCATGAGGCCATAGACTAACATGGAGAGCTGTTTTTAAGCTGCAAAAAACGCTCAGAAAAGTGGCTGTAAAAACGTCCAAAAACGTCCATGGAAATGAAGCCTAATAATATATACAGTAAAATCTTGGATTGAGATTAACTTGGTTTGAGAGCATTTTGCATTTTTTTTATAAATTTTGACTTGATAAACAAGCAATGTCTTGATATAAGAGTAGCGTCATGTCACAACTGAGTATAAAATAGAAGAGAGGCGCCTCTAAGTGTAGCGATATGGTTACATTTAATGAAGGTACAACATTTAGCAACTCACATGGTTGATGATTAAAACAAGTACATCTAAGTATGCAAGCATCTCCGGGGTAAAGCTGTCCACAAAGACCATCCTCTGCATGGCATCATGCCTTCCACGCTGCACTCCATGAGCGCTTCAATCCTCACTTTCAGATCGCTCTACCGCAGGGATAGCCTTCCCAGTCACCATGGCAGACTGACAGTGGAGAGAGCCGGCAATGCGGAGGGCGGTCTATGTGGACCGATTTACCCCAGATCCCTGCATACATAGATGTGCCTGTTTTAATCATCAGCCATGTGAGTTGCTAAATGTTGTACCTTCATTAAATGTAACCATATTACTACACTTAGAGGCTCCTCTCTTCTCTTTTATATTCTGTAGCTCCTGCTGGATTTTGCTTCTAATCCCCTTGTGGAGGCTTCCATTTGTGGATGGACATTTTATGGTTACACAACTTATCACATTGCCATAATCTTTTTATATGGACTATAAACTAAAGGATTTATGAATAAATGGTTATGGAACGAATCATCTGAGTTTCCATTGTTTCTAATGGGGAATTTTGCTTTGATATAAGAGTTCTTTAGATTACAAGCATGTTTCCGGAACAAATTATGCTCGTAATCCAAGGTATTACTGTATAGTTCCTTAAAAAAGTATTCATCCCCCTTAAGATTTTCCAAATTTTGTAATGTTACAACCAAAAACGTAAATGTATTTTATTGGGATTTTATGTGATAGACCGAGACAAAGCGGCACATAATTGTAAAGTGGAAGGAAAATGATAAATGGTTTTAATTTTTTTTTACAAAGAAATATGTGAAAAGTGTGGCATGCATTTGTATTCAGCCCCTTTTACTCTGATACCCCTAACTAAAATCTAGTGGAACCAATTGCCTTCAGATGTCACCTAATTAGTAAATAGAGTCCACCTGTTTGTAATTTAATATCAGTATAAAAACAGCTGTTCTGTGAAGCCCTCAGAGGTTTTTCAAAGAACCTTTAACATCGTGAAGGCCAAGGAACACACCAGACAGGTCAGGAGTAAAGTTGTGAAGAAGTTTAAAGCAGGGTTAGGTTATAAAAAAATATCCCAAGCTTTGAACATCTCACAGAGCATTGTTCAGTCCATCATCCGAAAATTGAAAGAGTATGGCACAATTGAAAACATACAAAGAAATAACCGTCCACCTAAACTGACAATATGGGCAAGGAGAGCATTCATTAGAGAAGCAGCTAAGAAGCCCATGGCAACTCTGGAGGAGCTGCAGAGACCCACAGTTCTATTCCACACTTTTCACATATTTATTTGTAAAAATAATTGAAAACCATTTATCATTTTTCTTCCACTTCACAATTGTGTGCCACTTTGTGTTGGTCTATCACATAAAGTCCCAATAAAATGCATTTATGTTTTTGGTTGTAACATGACAAAATGTGGAAAATTGAAAGAGGTATGAATACTTTTTCAAGGCACTGTATATATACAATATATAAACACATAGTATCAATTGATCTAGTTTTCATTTATATCATTAAAAAAAAAATGCCTCATGAATCGTTAGTAGGAAAGAGAAGAGGAGGAGAAAGACCACCGGTATCCCAGCATGCCTTCTTTTTTGGTAGTGTCCTAGGAGGATGGATATCTTTTTTCTACTAAGAACTTAAATGATTTTAATAGCCATTTTTTCAGATTATTATTTTTTTTAGTCAAGGTTTCATCTACGAACCTCTTGAGCTAGTCTCATTATGCAGCTACCCAGATCAGCTCATCAACAGCAATAGCTATAGCAAGCTCCTGGAATTCCACATTGTGGTATTTTCCAGATCTTTGTGTACTGTGTTAACCACAGAGTGCTTTTTTGTCTCAAGACTCATTTATGAAAAAGCTATGTGGGAGGAGAACCAGGAGATACTTTGCTTGTAACCATGTGCCTCCATTATTTTCTCTATATTTCCATTGGTTTTCTATGAAAAGGGCTGTAACATGACTGAGTGCTGTGTCACTAGGTAGTGTGTCACATTGGCAAACTCTCAGCACTCTTGTTCCAGTCGTTCAGCATGACTAATGTTTCTTGTCACAAGAGACACAAAGTTTCAGCTTGGTTAGTCCTTGCTGCTGCCTAAATTGACCTGGTCACCTATGACCATTTGAACCTCTAATGCTTCAAGCAGCCAGTTCCAGATACCCAAGGTTTTACCTTGTATTTGAGATAAGTTGTTCCTGCTTGAGGTGTAACATGTCAGATCTCAAACACACGGCACAAGGACATTTCTATTGTGGGATATATGAACAATTTCCTGCTTCACAGGCTCTGATTGACAATGTGGCACACACAGTTCAGACTTTGAAAAGGTTTGGTTGGATCCTCATCCTTCACATGTCTGTGTTGGAAAAACTTAAGTCAACAATTCAAATAACTCTTTGTTTTGCATTTGAATCCCGGGGCTGATGGTAGCATTTTTTGAGGCAATCCCATTTGCCAAGTTCCAATCCAAACCTCTACAGCTCAACATTTCATCATCATGGGATAATCAGTTCAGTTTCTGAACACACTGATTTGCCTGTCACAAAAAACAGGTTGTCATAATTCTTGTGGATCAGGAATCCAGCCCTGATGCCGCGTACACACGATCATTTTTCTGCATGAAAAAAAAGTTTATCCAACTTCATCATTAAAACGACGTTGCCCACACACTATCGTTTTTAAAAAATGCTCTAGCAAAGTGCGGTGACGGTACTATAAAGGGGAAGTTCCATTCGGATGACGCCACCCTTGGGGCTGCTTTAGCTGATTCCGTGTTAGTAAAAGACGATTTGCGCTTTTCTGTCTGTTACAGCGTGATGAATGTGCTTACTCTATTATGAACGGTAGTTTTACCAGAACGAGCGCTCCCATCTCATAACTTGCTTCTGAGCATGCGTGGGTTTTTAACGTCGTTTTAGCCCACACACGATCATTTTTTACAACCCGAAAAACAACATTGTTTAAAACTGATTTTTTTTTTTCAGAACCCAAAAAATGATGTGAAGCCCACACATGATCATTTTAAATTACATTTTTTTAAAACAACGTTTTTTTCATGCTGAAAAATGATCGTGTGTATGCGGCATTAGAGTTGGAGAAATTCTTTTTTCCGCCTCTTGGCGGTTTGTCACAATGGAAGCCTGTGATGACACCTTCTCGGCCGAAGAATCTCATCTCTTGATCAACATTATTGAGCTTTGAGCGAAGTTATCCCCCCAATGATGGATATCCCAACTTGAGAGAAATCCAATTGGGATGCAGTCAGGCAACGTTACTGCAGTGGTGTATATGAACCATTAGAGGGAAACCAGAAGGATTCTGTCCTGAATATTCTGACTAGAGGTCATCCAATAAATATCCAGTCAGACAATGTCACAGTAGTGGTATACATCAGCCACCAGGGAGGAACCAAAAATCTTGTTAGGGCAAGCGTAGTAGAAATGATTGTGTCTTGGGCAGATCTTCATGTTCCAGCCTTGTCTGCGGTTTGCATTTCAGGAGTGGTGGACAACTGGCAGGCAGGCTTTCTCCAGAAGTGCTTGGATGCCCATTATTTGTAGGAATGAAACCTACATCTTGTACCAGAACCTGTGGACTAGTGAGGGCTGCCAGATATGGACCTTTTGGCCTCCATGTTCAACAATAAAATGGAAAAGTGTGTCTGAAGTTGAACAGACCCTTTAAACAGAGCCAAAACTAGGGGGGATGGGCAGGGGCACCAACTTGAGAGGGCGGCCTTGGGAGCCAAATTGAGAGGGCCAGATGTCTGTAGGCATTGCTTACACACTAGCTAGGATTTGGTTGGATTGGGCTGTAATGTCAGCGACTGACATGAGGTGAACTGCATTCACAGGAGCCAAATCACACACCACTGGCTGCTCAGTGTGAGCTCACACTGCAACTGATCATAGGGGAGTCGGCTGAGGTCCAGACCCCAACTGGAGAGTCAGCCTGCTGCACTTCCTTGAAGTTCAAGAGAGCAAGTCTGTTCCTGTCTGGGTCAGCTTTGTAGAAGGTATCCAGTAGTAGTACCCAGCTGTTAGGTGGGGGAGTCAACCTGCAAAGGATCAGCTCTTCAGGAACCTGGCGCTTGCGAGCTGCAGCCTGGGGGGAGGATCAGCTGGTGCTCACTCGGTGTGTCACTCCCAGCCCAGATAGGCACACAGACTGAGCACTGAGCACAGATTGTCCTTATTTTATTGGCAAGTTAGCTCCTGGTCAACCCTTGAGAGCTCAACATCAGTCACTGGGAGATTTTTTTATCTATCATGGACAGACCTGGGAACGGTGTACTGGAAAGGAAGGATTTGGGGGCGATCTGATACCCTCTGAAATAATCAGCCTCATTCCATGTTCGCTTAACCCCTTCAATCACTCTTTCTTTATCCTTTCATTGACACATCAGCAGATTTTCCAGCACTGGGGAATTACTGATATCTATCAGTATTTCATGGAGCTAATGATCCTGTCGCTGAACCATCTGGATTACATATAAAATGAATATGTAGCCATTAATGATTAATGAACTGCGACATTTAATCATGAGTTCCACTACATAATACAGCATATGTATTCCCTGAACTGTGTACCCCAAGGCTCAGCCACCCTTCATGAGCTCTGGTTACAAATATTAACGGATGGAGCCTCTTTGCACATTGTATTCCAAGATTCCTGGATCTACACTAATCCATTGCAGTTAAGCTGCCACTCAACATACCTAGTACAGCCATGCTTCCCAGCTCTGGGCAAATACTGCTTACAGTATATCAGTGGATAGTGTTTGACTTCCTTGATACATTGTATCAGTGGACCTGGGATCTGCTCTGCTCTGTTATCACCCCCAGGTCTACATAGTCCTTACAGTGACAGCACACAGACTTGGCACTGTCACAACACAGAGACATCCCGAGAGGTTGCTAGTTATAACAAATGCCAGGGGGACTGTTTGGTGGGCATTGACACCATCATATATTATGTATAATTGTAGCGCCCTGCTCCTGATGAACAGGTGCTGCTCTAAATTTAATGGGGGACTGAGCTGTTATTTGGCTCAGACCAGAATGATTAAGGGTGATTTAGCCTCTGTTCTAGCCATGGCTGTGCTGGGAGTATCCACCATTGATCGTCTGGGGGTGTTGTTACCACCCCAGGCCAAGGGTGGCAGCAGCCACGTCATGGTCCATTGAGTGTTCCCCTCAGCAACGAATCAGTGGGAGTGGTCGCCCCACTGTGGATGCTGGGGAGGGGTACTTGAAAGACAGATGTCATTGGTGCAGGGTTCGTCCGTTCGCGCCTTGTGGCCCGCTTGGCAAGGGGTGAGCATTGTGAATCCTAGCTCCGGGACCATGTTGGCCCGGGGCTGCAGCTTTGTTTGGTGCGCTTAGTTGTCTGACTGGGGCTTGTATTGCAGAGGTGATCCTGTGCTGTCCGTCCTGCGGGAGGAAGCCATTTGATGAAGGAAACCAGGGGAGGACATATCCTGGTAAGGACCATGCAAGAGGCTGGTACCTTGGGAGAAGGCCTGGAAACTTCATCTAAGGATGCACTGTACACCAGAGGCCTGACAGTTTCGCCTGTTGGATTTAAAAGTTCTAGTGAAGTAAAGCTAAAGAGATCCAGGTGCTGAATCCTGTGGCAGAGGATTACGGACCAAAGTGTCTCATCAAGAAAGGAAGGTCTGTGGCAGAGACTGTACTGTACTTTACTTCGTTCACCATCCCGGCTGCTAGGCCAATGAGAGGGACCTATCCGGGAGAGCAATACCCACTCTGGTTAGAGTGGCAACGAGAACTGTTTGCTGGAAACAGGAGTGTTTCCTCTACTTTGTGACTATGCACCTGAACCTACCTACCCTTCCACCCCTTCCTCCTCTTTTCTACTAAAATTCTTCAAAAATAAATCCAAACAAAAAGAGGTACATTGTGTGTGGACATTCAAATTCTTTGGACTCTCCTTTTACCCTGGACAGCGAGAAAAGAGTTAATGACTAAGCGCTGAATTGCAGCGCGAAACGCGTCGGCCATTTCTGTACCTGTTGTTTGCGGTGACTGCATGTGCATTTGAAAATAAAAAGACCAACTTAATTTTAAGTTATCTTGGAGTGCGGCTATCCAGAGTTTTTTCGTTCATGTGCTACAATTAGCATTGCCAGCACCCTGGTGGTTCAACAACCCTTGATGATCTACGAGGCTCACCTGGAGCGGTGAAAGAATTGTCTGAGAAAAGAGTTAACGTGCCACCCAAACATAAACCAGCAGCTCCTGCGGGGGTAGTGCTACATAATATATTTGATACAGTGGGGAAAATAATTATTTGATCCGCTGCAATGACGTGTCTATAATTTTTATCATAGGTGTATTTTAAATGATAGAGACAGAATATCAACCAAAAATCCAGAAAAAAACACATGATACAAACCTTATAAATTGAGTTGCAGTTTAGTAGGCTGTTTACAATGTGAAAAAGTTGTATTTTTGCACTTACTGTAAAATTATTTCTTTAAGTTTATTGAGGGGCAAAGGTCCCTCCCTGTGTTTATAATCTTGCTCTCACTAGCTTTTTTACATAACTGAGGCTTGCTGGAAATAGGAGAGGTTATACCAGGGTGGTCATTGGGGTAGTATACCACAAATGTCTTTGAATCGCTGACGCTTCAATGAACTTAAAGAAAAGGATTTTTCCATGGGACAAAAGTACAATTTTGCTGTGAAGTTACTGATTTTTCCATTGGCAGAGGTTACACTGAAACAAAAGGTCTCAGTTTTGCTAGCTGAGCTGCTTTATTTAGAGGAGGTGTATTTAGTTTATGTTAGTTTTTGATTTTAGATTTTAGATTAGTTTTATTTTATTTGCTGTTCTTTATTATTTTGATGTGTATCTGATTTTTATTTGCTTGCTATCGTTTTAAATGTTTTACTTTCTTTTTTTTTCATTTTTTTTTTTTGCTTTCTGTGAAAAAGGTTAAGTAATGCGGCTAATGAGGTTCCATTGAGAATAAGAACAGGTCCAAGATATTGAAATATAGGGGAAAGCACTGCTGCCACCAGAGAATCCAGGAGCCATTCACTCTCTGATGCTCCACAGTACTCTAACCTTGCCAGGGCTGCAAAGTGAACAGAAGGACACAAAGATAAATAGCACATGTACTGTACAAAATGGCTTGCTAATGCATTAAGGGCCAGATTCACATAGAAATACGTTACGCTCCGGCGGCGTAACGTATCCCATTTACGTTACACCGCCGCAAGTTTACAGCGTAAGTGCTTGATTCACAAAGCACTTACCTATAAACTTGCGGCGGCGTAGCGTAAATCCGCCCGGTGCAAGCCCACCTAATTCAAATGGGGCGGGGACCATTTAAATTAGGCGCGTTCCCGCGCCGAACGTACTGAGCATGCTCCGTCTCTAAAATGCGCAAGGGCGTCATTGGTTTCGACGTTAATGTAAATGGCGTCCAGCACCATTCACGGACGACTTACGCAAACAACGTGAAATTTAAAAATTCAACGCGGGAACGACGGCCATACTTAACATTGGTTAGACCACCTAGAGGGCATGCTTAGTTTTACGCGACGTATCTCTACGAAAACAACGTAAATTTAGAGCGACGGGCAAAGCGGATGTTCGTGAATCGGCGTAACTAGTCATTTGCATATTCTACGCCGACCGCAATGGAATCGGCACCTAGCGGTCGGCCTAGAATTGCAGCCTAAGATCCGACGGTGTAAGTCACTTACACCTGTCAGATCTTAGGGCTATCTATGCGTAACCTGATTCTATGAATCAGGCGCATAGATACGACAATCGTATCTCAGAGATACGACGGCGTATCAGGAGATACGCCGTCGTATCTCTTTTGTGAATCTGGCCCTAAATCTTTAGCTGAGATCTGCTGTACTTTTTGTGTTTCGCTATTTATTTTTATTTATCCTCCACTGCAAGGGGCTCCATGTACTATCTTTATTGTTCCTTGAGTGGTAAGGTCCATGATAGTCAAAATAAGCTTCCATAACTTATTATGAGCCATAGAAAGCCCATTGTACCACCATAACTACAAATTGTACCCTAATTTTGTCTTCCCTATTGACTCTAAAACATTTTGCCAAAGGTGTGAAAATGTTGCCCAAATCTGATTTTCACTTAAATGCCAAGGTCTTTCAACTTCACTCATACCTACCTGCAGGTTTAAAAAAACATTAAGCAAGGTACTTCCCATAATTCCATTCTATTCCCCACAGGTTCTGAAAATCACATTACTCCATTCTAATGCCTCGCTCTTGTTTTGAATTGATTAAAAAGCTTGATGCCATGAACAACAGCAACATTATCAATGTCCCAAAGATGGGCTTATCTACACATAATTTCAATTGCTTAACAGCATTTAATTAACCTTGTTCTGTGAAGGTTTCATGTGCAGTACATTGATTTCTTTGCAAATGAAGAAACGGTCAACAAAGGGTTAATCTAATATGATTCAGTGATTAACATTTTCATACGCAGCTGAGCCCTTATTGGCACTTACAGTACATGAAGCATTTGCTAATTACTTATTGTAATATGCAAGTTCCACATAAGCACCATAAAATAATTTAGTTAAATAAGAAAATCATTTTTTTTCTTGCTTTTGGCCTGAAAATGCATGCAATTCATACATTTGTATTTCAACTGACAATTTTTTTTTGCTTGGTTTCACCAGAAATATATTTAAATAAACAGCATTTTAAAAGAGGAGATAAAAGGCCTTCCAAGCTGCTTGTAGTTTCTCACTGGGGGCTTGGAGCTACAGGTGGCACAAATAATCAATTTAACAGTCGCTCAGTTCCACTTCATCTCCCGCACCATTTAACACTAGAGAATGTTGGTGTTTTTACTTATATTGTGCAATTTTATTTTCTACATTTCAGAATAGGATCATTGGGTCTCTTAAATCCTCTACTTTTATGACCTCCTTTCATGGTATTTTTTAGATTTTGTCAGGGCAGTGCAGCTTAAACCACTAAACAAGGACACTTTTTTTTAACTTGTACAGAGAGAAATATGTGGGCTGCTGTTTCTGGATTCTTTTTTAAAAAATACACGTTGCCTGGTTCTCATTGGTATGCAATAGCAAATGATAAAAACACTGGATCTGCATACTTGTTTCAGGTCACTGATTTATAGATACATGCACACTGAAATATTTTGAAATTTCGTTTTCGTCTGAAAAATAAATTTATTTAGCTAGTCCCGAAATTCGTTTTTATTTATTTTGTTTTGTTAAAAAATGCATTCATCCGAAAATCCAAATTAATTAAGGTTGAATCTGTCATTGAAGGCATATGTGGGTAGATTCACATACAATTGCCTAAAATTAGGACGGCCTAGCCTAGTCTTTTTAGGCTACACCGCCGTAAATTATTTAGGCTATTAGTGATTCTCAAACCACTTACCTTCAAATTTTCGGCGGCGTAGCCTAAAACGAGCGGGCGTAAGCGCGCCTAATTCAAATGACTGGGAGGGGGGCGTGTAGTATGGAAATGAGGCTTGATCTCACGTTTTTTTGACGTTTTTTTACACTGCGCATGCGCCGGGCGACTACATTTCCCAGTGCGCATTGCGGCTAAGTAGGCCGTACGGGCCTATTGATTTTGACGCGTACGTAAACGACGTAAATCCCGATTCGCGGACGACTTGCGCAAACGACGTAAAAAATTCTAACCTTGCGGCGGGAACGGCGGCCATACTTAACATTGTTATTCCACCTCATAGGTGGAATAACTTTAGGCGGCCTATCGCGTACGGAAACGCCGTTAATCGACTGCGGCGTGCTCGCGTTCGTTCGGGAATCGCCGTAAATTCTAATTTACATAATCTAGGCCGGCCGCAATGTAAGCGCCACCTAGCGGTAAGCCAAAACATTGCAATCTAAACTAGGACGACGCAAGCCGTCCTATCTTAGATATGTTTAAGTGTATCTCTGTTAGAAAATTCACTTAAACATAGGTCGGCTTAGATTCAGAGTTAGGTCGGCTTATCTGTAGATAAGCCGGCCTAACTCTTTGTGAATCTACCTAACGGTGTCTGTCGAATGTTCTAAGAAGATTCGACAGAGCAGTTAAACTGTACGACCCCGCAATTGTACATTTCCGTTCGAATGTTCCGCCTACAAGCTAATGTTGTATAACACTAGTAAAAATGATATTTCTAAATTATTATTACTAGTCAACCAACATTAAAATTCTTCTATGGGGCGAGCATTTGACCGGAAATTGTGGCGTTGTACAGTTTAGCTGCTTGTCGAATCTTCTTAGAACTTTCAACAGACACCATAAGTCTTCAATGACAGATTTAACGTTTGTATGTTTTTCGCTGCTTCGTCGAATCTTCGTCGTTCATGTCGAATGGTCTACCCCAACACTGTCTCTATAATGTCAAATCTTTTCTCTCTATGTCGAATCTTTCCTCTCTATGTAGTATAATCTTGGACTAATAGAGTTAAGGTTAGGCACATTCGACCGCAGATTTGATAGACACAGATTGCTATTGTCAGCGTCATGTTGAATCTCCTATCTATATCGAACTGTTGTAGCAACGAAAATAAAGCATTTTTTATGTCAGATCTTTCAGATTTCGGATTCTGCGCGTTCGTTTTCGTTTGTTAAAACGATAACGAAAATACCCGAAATTCGGCCGAAAATGCATTCGGACGAAAATGAATGCACATGTTTACTGATTTAGGAAGCACTGTTCTGTAGGAACAAGCATACTCAGAAGGAAAGGTTAAGAAAAAACATACAGCAATAAAAACCCTTTCCCTTTATAATGCTTACATTTAAAAAAAAGGCTTGTATTCTCTTCCTGTCAGGGCAGAACACTTTCCTATCTCCTGCCTGGTTAGTTCTCAGACACACAAAACTCTCATATAATAAAGGTGCTGTCAGGATCACAAAAAATTAGATAGCAGTTAGATAGCAGTTTTAGCCCTGAGCTCAGGATGGGTCAACCCCTGTGAGATTTAGAGCCTGCCAATTTAGCTCTGACGAGAATACGGCCTCATGCCCACTGGCCTCTTCTGAACAGCTTTTCTCCTGGCATGAGAAAATCAGCATAAAAAGTGCACATAAAGACATGTTTTTTAAATGCATTTTGGCACATCAATCACTTGGACGTACATTCATTTCAATTGGCCTGAATGTTAATTTACATGTTGTCATTTCTTTAGCCCATATGAAACAGGTTTCTATGTTTGCTTTCTTGAGCAAAACCATGGCTCATGTGTCTTATGGAGAGGGACTTGGCAGTGAGAACACACCTGTGCCCCCATAGCAAGCTTGCTATTGGGGATACTGTTCAAGAGGAGGAGCACAGGTGGAGAATGGTGCTGCTCTGTACAAAACCACTGCACAGAGCAGGTAAGTATGTTTGTTATTTTATTAAAGAAAAAAAATAAACCTTGGAATCACTTGCTGGGCCCTTTCACACGTACGTGTCCGTATGTCCGAATTTTCATCCGTCCGTTTGCGGATGAAAACGGGACATACATGGGTCCCTATGAACATCCGCTGACACCCGTAATTTGTCCGCCTCCGCAAAGATCCGCATTTGCAGACGGAAGAAATCCTATTTTTCTTCCGTCTGCCGGATCGGATGAACACGGATATACGGTCCGTGTTCATCCGATCCCCCATAGGGGAGAGCGGAGGAAAGACAGGGCGGTCCCTGCACAGTGTGCGGGGACCGCCCTGTCAGCTGCCAGCTCAGCGGGGATTTTGCGAAGGATCCCCGCCGAGCTTTGCAGACACACGGAGCGGATCATTACTGATCCGCCCCGTGTGAAAGGGCCCTAAGCATCACAATGTAGTAATTACAATGATTAACACACAGGCTCGATTTACTAAAACTGGAGAGTGGAAAATCTGGTGCAGCTGTGCATGGTAGCCAATCAGTTCTAACTTCAGCTTGTTCAATTAAGCTTTGACAAACAAAAAACAAAAATAATGGAAGCTGATTGGTTTCTATGCAGAGCTGCACCAGATTTAACATTCTGCAGTTTTAGTAAATCTCCCCCATGGTGACTTTGTGGTTAGTACTTCTTCCCTGCAGCACTGGAGTCCTTTGTGGAGTTTGAATTTTCTTCCTGTGCTTGAATGTGTTTAGTCTAGTTTCCTCCCACACTCCAAAGAAATGCTGGTAGGTTAATTTGGGTTAATAAGTGTTTGGGTTCCTGGAGAACCAGGCCAACATCTTAGTTAGTCACCAGTTCTATAGAAGGGACGGGCTGCACCTAAATGAGGAGGGTGCAGATCTGCTGGGAGTGAAGATGGCCAAAATGTTAGAGGGGTTTTTAAACTAGGCGACAGGGGGGAAGGTCCAAAGGTAGAGATAGTCAGCAATGAACATATTCATGAGAGTAGTATTGGCGGCATTAGTGGTTGGTTGACTAAAACACATAAACCCAAGGTAAGTATGGTAACAAGTCCTATTTGCAACCTCGGAACACCCAATAAGAGGACAGTATGCGGCCGGTCAAAACTATGTGGCATGTTCACCAATGCCAGGAGCCTGGCGAAAAAGATGGGTGAACTAGAGATACCGTTGAACGACGAGGATTTATATTTTGTGGAAATTTAAGAGACCTAGTTCAACAGCTATCATGATTGGCTGACAACCATTTAAGGGTAATCTCTTTATCGCAGGCATAGAGAGGGTAAAAAAGAGGGAGGGGTATGCTATATATCAAGAATAATGTACAAGTAAATGTGAGAGATGACATCAATAAGGGAGCTAGGGAGGAGGTGTAATCCTTATGGGTAGAGTTCCAAAGAGATGAAGCTAAGGCGAAAATAATACTGGGAGTTTCTATAGGCCCCCTAACCTGAGGGAGGAGGGGGAGACGGACCTCCTATCAAAATTTGGATCAGCAGCAAGGATGGGAAGTGTTATCATAATGGGGGATTTTACTTATCCAGACATAGACTGGGCAGAGGGAACCACGCATTCGTTTAAGGCTCGCCAGTTCCTAAATGTCTTGCAGGACAATTTCATGGGTCAGATGGTAGACACACCAACTAGAAAAAAGGCATTACTAGAGCTAATGATTACCAACAATACAGACCTGATCACGGATGTGGAAATACGGGGCAATTTAGGAAACAGCAATCACAGGTCAAGTGGCTTCAGTATAAATCACACAAATAGGAAACACAAGGGGAACACAAAGGCCCGGATTCAGAAAGGACTTACAACAGCGTATCTCCAGATACGCCGTCGTAAGTCCAAATGAGCGCCGTCGTATCTATGCGCTGATTCATAAAGGCAGTTACGCCTGAATTTTGCCAAGATACTACCGACGTAAGTCTCTTACGCCGTTGTATTTTGGGTGCATATTTACGCTGGCCGCTAGGGGCGCTTCCATAGATTTACGCGTCGAATATGCAAATAACCTAGATACGCCGATTCAGAAACGTACTTGCGCTCGTCGGATTTAGCTATGCCGTTTACGTAAGGTGTATGTCCGGCGTAATTTTACCCCTCATAAAGCAGGGGTAAGTCATGTTAAGATATGGACATCGGAAACGTCGGAACAGCGTCGTATTTTACGTCGTTTGTGTAAGTCGTACGTGAGTGGGGCTGGGTGTAAGTTACGTTCACGTCGACAAAGCATCGAGCCGATGTATCTTAGAGAGTATTTGCGACGTGATTCTGAGCATGCGCGCGCATGCGCCGTTCGATCGGACATGCATTTACATGGGGTCGCGCTTCATTACAATATAACACGCCCACTGCCTTGCTACTTTGAATTACGCGGGCTTACGCCGGCCCATTTACGATACGCCGACGTAACTTTGGGAGCAAGTGCTTTCTAAATACAGTACCTGCCTCCCAATGTTACGTCGGCGTAGCGCATAGGAGATGCATTACGCCCGCTCAAAGATACGACAATGTATCTGAATCGCTGCCAAAGACACTAAATTTCAAAAGAGCCAACTTGCCTAAACTACGAACCTTGCTCGAAGATACAAATTGGGATAAAATCTTAGAAACAAAGAACACGGAGGAGAGATGGGTTTGCTTTAAGAACATATTAAAAAAGGGCATTACCCAGTGCATTCCATTGGGAAATAAATTTAAAAGAGCGAACAAGAGTCCTGGATGGCTTAACTCCAATGTAAAAATGCATATAAAAGCAAAGACCTTAAAAAAATACAAGGCTGAGGGATCATCATTAGTGTTGCTCACGAATATTCGCATTGCGAATATTCGACTCGAATATAGCATATTCGAGAAATCGCGCTATATTTTGAATTTCGCGGTGAATATTCGCAATTCCGAATATTCGATTTTTTACAATTTTTTTTTTAAAACAGATCACATCCTAGATATCTCCATCGACGTCTAAAAGCATTGCTGGTATGATTAGAGACCCTGGGCCGAGTAGCTGAAGCGTTCATTGAATTTTCTCGAAAAATCGCAATGCGATTATTCGGCAAACGCAATATCGCGCGATTATTTTCTTTGCCCCTATCTTCCGCATCAGAGCGATTTTTACAGTTTCATTTTTAAAACAGATCACATCCTAGTGATCTCCATAGACGTCTAAAAGCATTGCTGGTATGATTAGAGACCTTGGGCCGAGTAGCTGAAGCGATCATTTTATATTGCCGAATATTCGCAATGCGAATATTCGGCAATAGGAATATTGCGCGATTATTTTCTCCGCCCTTTTGCATCAGAGCCAATCAGAGTTCTCCTTCCACACTCGTCAGAGGTTAGCAACCAATAGGAACCTGCCTGCATGGACATTATATAAGCTCACTCCCAGCACCATTTCATTGCAGATTCAGAAGCTGGCTAGAGAGTGTGGAGGCTGTTTCTGTGTTCCTGTGTCTGTTCCTGATTGATTTATATCATCACCAGCATAGTGCTGCATTGCTATTTAGTGATTCCAGTGCATCTTTTCCAGTATATCAACTGCTTTTTTCAAAGCAATAGACCCAAGAGCTTTTTTCAAAGCTACGTTTTGTGCTGTTTTGTGCTGTTTTGTTCATTTGTGTTACTGTTTGATCCTGCATCTTTGCTGTTCAGTGATATTTGCTAGTGATTTCAGTGCACATTTTGCTGAGCTTTCTAAAAGAGCTTTTCTAAAAGCTAAGTTTTGTTCATCTTGTGTTACTGTTTGATCTTGCATCTTCGCTGTTCAGTGATATTTGCTAGTCATTTCAGTGCACATTTTGCTTAGTTTTTCCTAAAGAGCTTTTCTAAAAGCTAAGTTTTGTGTTCAGTTTAGTTAAATTTTGTGTAGTAAGTGTACACACTGTTAGTGTACATTTATTTCATCTAGCTTAGCTTAGTGTGTGTTTTGTGTTTAAAAAAAAAAAAAAAAAAAAAAAAAGTTAGTGTTTGTTTAGTGCTTTTTTTTTTTTCTTTAATTTTGTAGTCCTTGTCTTTGGTGTACTACTTTTCTTATAGTTTAGTAGCTGTCTGTGTACGTCTTTGTCTGCGTGCCTGTCTTGTAAAAAAAACACATTTTGTTCACATTTCCCCCCCCCCAATAAAGTTTACCCCCCCCCACACACATATCAGCAATAATGAGCGGCATCCGTGGCCATGGCAGCAGGGGTAGGGGAGTTACTCCCAGTGCTGGGTCGCTGCCAGCACGGGGTACCTCTCGTGCCCCTACTAGTGGTAGAGGATCGGGTGCAAGGGGAGTCCGCCTGATCCGGGAGTTCTTCCCATCGGGCAGCCGCCCGATATTGCCATCTCAGGCTGAAGTAGTGGTGGACTACATGGGGCACAGCAGTGCCACTGAGTCGTCGGTCCCGACTCACAGTAGTACCACCATTACACCGGTGCCTGTAGTACCCCCCCCAGCCCCCAAGAGTCCAGCATCTTACTGTTCGACAGCGACAGTGAGAGGGATATCTTGGGGGAGGCCATGCATCAGGCAGACCTTCAGCTCTGTCCTGATGGTCAGGACCTTTTTGAAGGGATGGATGAGGAGGATGGGATACCTGCTGGCAGTATCCCAGAGACATCCCTTCAAACTGGTGCTGCTGTTTTGGTGCAGGAAACAGCAGCACCTAGTCAGACCCAGGCGTGGGTGAGGGGACAGCGGAGCCAGGCTAGAGGCTCCATGTCAGTTGGTTCCCTCAGACCAACACATCTCAGCCCTTGGTCTGACATCTCTGTGGGCGAAGAGGGTGACCCATCATGGTTGCCATCTGACGTGTCGGCTCACTACGTCAGTGACGACAGGGAAGGTAGGCACCCTGGTGAAACGGTGCGCCAGGTCACCACCAGGGAGACCATCGTCAGGGTCTCCACTGGTGATGGCAGCAGGAGGTGTCAGGAGGAGCAGCAGCAGCAGCAGCAGCAGCAGGCAGCTCCACCTGTGCGCACCGAGTCCCAGCAGGTGCAAGTAAGCGTCACCCCATCTGACAGGAGGGCGGTGCTGAAGTCACCTGTCTGGAACTACTTTACCCTGGTGGCAGACAACCCTACCGTGGCCATCTGCCGGATTTGTAAAGTGAGGGTGAAGAGAGGGAAGTGTTTGGCTCGGGTGGGTACCACAGCCCTGAACCAGCACCTGAGGATAAACCACTGGGCGGTGTTTGACGAGATGAAGCGTGGTGGTGGTAGCAGCGCCACCACCACAAGTGAGCAGGGTACAGCAGCCCCTGCCACATCTTCATCTCTTTCCAGCAGGTCATGCCCCCCCGCTCCCTCTAGTAGAGGTACTGGTACCGGCAGCCAGACCTCTACTTCCACAGCACCCTCCACGTCTGTGTCCCGCACTGCCGTCCGGCGCCGCACTGCCGTTCAGACGCCTTTGACCGCACCACTCCCTTCCCCCCTGGAGACCGACGTGTGCGTTCCCTCAATGGGCTCCTGGCAAGGGTTATTGCCCAACATCTGCTGCCCTTCAACATAGTTGACAGCAACCCCTTCAGGCAGATGTTGGAGCAGGCCCAACCCCAATGGCGTGTCCCCAGCCGCCATTTCTTTGCCAGGACTGGTGTCCCTGCCCTACACCAGCACATTGTGCAGAATGTAACCCTGTCGCTGGATCACGCTGTCAGCGACAGGGTTCATCTGACAATGGATGGCTGGACCAGCAGGCATGGGCAGGGGCGCTACATCAGCTTCACGGCCCATTGGGTTTCCCTCCGAGGCGTCGGTGAGGGATCGGCGGCAACCGATCTTGTGGTGCCGCCCCGGGGTGTCCAGGGGAGAACTGCTGGTCTCCCTCAAGCCACTGTCTCCGCAGCTGCTGAGCCTCCCAGCAAGCGCCCCCGTAGCTACTCAAGTGTGGGGCACGTGCGCTGTCAGGCCGTGCTCCAGCTTGTTAGTTTAGGGGACCGGAGACACACTGGAGAAGAAGTGCTGAAAGCACTTCAGGCTCAGGTCCAGAAGTGGCTGACACCCCGAAGGCTCCAGGCAGGTATGGTTGTCTGCGATAACGGCAGCAACCTACTCGCCGCCCTCAGTGCTGGCAGTCTGACCCACGTGCCCTGTCTGGCACATGTCCTCAACCTGGTGGTGCAGAAGTTCCTGCGCACTTATCCCGGGTTGAGTGACATTGTGGCAAAGGCGCGTAGGATTGCCAGCCACTTCAGGCGCTCCCCAACCGCTACCGCGTCCCTGTCCCAGTTGCAGCGGAAGTACAGTCTGCCCCTTCACAGGCTGATTGTGGACAGTGTGACGCGGTGGAACTCCACCCTCCACATGCTGAAGAGGTTGTGGGAGCAGCAAAGGGCGGTGAGGGAGTACCTGATGGAACTACGCACTGAGAGGGCTTCACCACAACTCCCTTTCATCGCCTGTGCGGAGTGGGGGCAGATAAAGCAGGTCTGCCAAGTGTTGTCCTCCTTCGAGCAGGCGACCAAGATGGTCAGCAGTGAGCACGTCGGCCTCAATAGCATGCTGCCAATAGTGTTCATGCTGGAGAGGACACTAGATCGCCTGCTCGAAGCTGGGGAGAGTGCCTTGGTGGAGCAGGAGGAGTCAGCAATGCTCCACTGAGACCAGGGCCAGGACGAGGAGGAGGAGGAGGATGATTATGGATTATGATGAGGAGGAGGTGGTTGCTGGTGTCGTCCCGGAGTCAGGGCCTGGTCAGGAGGGAGAGCCGGTGTTGGGGGCACCGATAGTCCGGGGGTTGGGCATCTCTGAGTTTGACCAGCAGCGCCTCAGGAATGAAGAGTCGGACCTCATTCACCTGGCCAGCAGTGAGCAGTCACAGCGGGCTGTGCTCTTCCCCATGGCTGCCCACATGCTGAGATGCCTCAGGAGGGACCCCCGGGTTAAGACCATCAAGGCGAGGGATGATTTCTGGATGGCCACCCTTTTGGATCCCAGGTGCAAGGGGAAACTGGAGCAGTTCATCCCAGCCAGCCGGAGGCAGCACCGGATGGAGGAACTGCAGGCAGGCATTGTCAGACGGTTGGAGCAGGCAACTCCCCGGCCTCCAGTTGTCCCCCCTCATCTCACCCAGCAGGTGGCTGCACCCAGCAGCAGCCGAGCAGGGGACCTAATGGATGAGATGAGGATGTTCTTCCAAACCGAGCGACCCAGTACCAGCACCAGCAGCAGCAGCAGTCACCACCAGCGGCTGGCCCACATGGTGGCAGACTACATGGCGTCCGTCGGTGCTTCTGACAGTATGAGCACCGACGACCCCATGGAGTACTGGGTTGCCAGATTGGACACCTGCCGCGAGCTCGCTCAGTATGCGCTGGAGTTATTGTCTTGCCCCCCCTCCAGCGTACTATCTGAGCGGACATTCAGCGCGGCAGGTGGGGTGGTCACGGACAAGAGGACCCGTCTGTCCACAGACTCCGTGGACAGACTCACATTCATAAAGATGAATGAGTCCTGGATCGGCGGTGACTTTCTGGCACCCGTCGTCGGTTCAGGGCGCTGAAGGGTCCCTTGTCATGCATTCCCTGATGGAGCCCCGGACCTGATGTATTTACAGTGCTGAATATAACTATTTTAACATCTGAGAAAATCAATGTTAATATTTGGTACAGTAGGCTTTCTTTGCAATTACAGCGGTCAAACCTTTCTTGTAGTTTTACACCAGCTTTGCACACACTGGAGGAGGGATTTTGGCCCACTCCTCCACACAGATCTTCTCTACATCAGTCAGGTTTCTGGGCTCTCGCTGAGAAACACAGAGTTTGAGCTCCCTCCAAAGATTCTCTATTGGGTTTAGGTCTGGAGACTGGCTAGGCCACGCCAGAACCTTGATATGCTCCTTACAGAGCCAATCCTTGGTTATCCTGGCTGTGTGCTTTGGGTCATTGTCATGTTGGAAGACCCAGCCTCGACCCATCTTCAAAGCTCTAACTCAGGGAAGGAGGTTGTTGCCCAAAATCTCGCAATACATGGCCACGGTCATCCTCTCCTTAATACAGTGCAGTCACCCTGTCCCATGTGCAGAAAAACACCACCAAAGCATGATGCTACCACCCCCATGCTTCACATTAGGGATGGCGTTCTTGGCATGGTACTCATCATTATTCTTTCTCCGAACACGGTTAGTGAAATTATGATCAAAAAGTTATATTATGGTCTCATCTGACCACATGATTTTCTCCCATGACTCCTCTGGATCAGTCAAGACACCTATGTCAGCAGTTATTTCAAACCCTATATACTCTTATTAACACTGCTGTTCATCATGGCACCTCCTGCCCAAGTGATATGACTCTGTATCAACTACTACTGGTAATACTACTACTGCTGCTTCTGCTGCTGCTGCCCAGTCAATACACCTATGTCAGCAGTTATTTCACACTCTATATACTCCTATTCCTACTGCTGTTCATCATGGCACCTCCTGCCCATGTGATATGACTCTGTATCAACTACTACTGCTAATACTACTACTGCTGCTTCTGCTGCTGCTGCCCAGTCAATACACCTATGTCAGCAGTTATTTCACACTCTATATACTCCTATTCCTACTGCTGTTCATCATGGCACCTCCTGCCCATGTGATATGACTCTGTATCAACTACTACTGGTAATACTACTACTGCTGCTTCTGCTGCCCAGTCAAGACATCTATGTCAGCAGTTATTTCACACCCTATATACTCTTATTAACACTGCTGTTCATCATGGCACCTCCTGCTCAAGTGATATGACTCTGTATCAACTACTACTGCTAATACTACTACTGCTGCTTCTGCTGCTGCTGCCCAGTCAAGACATCTATGTCAGCAGTTATTTCACACCCTATATACTCTTATTAACACTGCTGTTCATCATGGCACCTCCTGCCCAAGTGATATGACTCTGTATCAACTACTACTGGTAATACTACTACTGCTGCTTCTGCTGCTGCTGCCCAGTCAATACACCTATGTCAGCAGTTATTTCACACTCTATATACTCCTATTCCTACTGCTGTTCATCATGGCACCTCCTGCCCATGTGATATGACTCTGTATCAACTACTACTGGTAATACTACTACTGCTGCTTCTGCTGCCCAGTCAAGACATCTATGTCAGCAGTTATTTCACACCCTATATACTCTTATTAACACTGCTGTTCATCATGGCACCTCCTGCCCAAGTGATATGACTCTGTATCAACTACTACTGGTAATACTACTACTGCTGCTTCTGCTGCCCAGTCAAGACATCTATGTCAGCAGTTATTTCACACCCTATATACTCTTATTAACACTGCTGTTCATCATGGCACCTCCTGCTCAAGTGATATGACTCTGTATCAACTACTACTGCTAATACTACTACTGCTGCTTCTGCTGCTGCTGCCCAGTCAAGACATCTATGTCAGCAGTTATTTCACACCCTATATACTCTTATTAACACTGCTGTTCATCATGGCACCTCCTGCCCAAGTGATATGACTCTGTATCAACTACTACTGGTAATACTACTACTGCTGCTTCTGCTGCTGCTGCCCAGTCAATACACCTATGTCAGCAGTTATTTCACACTCTATATACTCCTATTCCTACTGCTGTTCATCATGGCACCTCCTGCCCATGTGATATGACTCTGTATCAACTACTACTGGTAATACTACTACTGCTGCTTCTGCTGCCCAGTCAAGACATCTATGTCAGCAGTTATTTCACACCATATATACTCTTATTAACACTGCTGTTCATCATGGCACCTCCTGCCCAAGTGATATGACTCTGTATCAACTACTACTGGTAATACTACTACTGCTGCTTCTGCTGCTGCTGCCCAGTCAAGACATCTATGTCAGCAGTTATTTCACACCCTATATACTCTTATTAACACTGCTGTTCATCATGGCACCTCCTGCCCAAGTGATATGACTCTGTATCAACTACTACTGGTAATACTACTACTGCTGCTTCTGCTGCTGCTGCCCAGTCAATACACCTATGTCAGCAGTTATTTCACACTCTATATACTCCTATTCCTACTGCTGTTCATCATGGCACCTCCTGCCCATGTGATATGACTCTGTATCAACTACTACTGCTAATACTACTACTGCTGCTTCTGCTGCTGCTGCCCAGTCAATACACATATGTCAGCAGTTATTTCACACTCTATATACTCCTATTCCTACTGCTGTTCATCATGGCACCTCCTGCCCATGTGATATGACTCTGTATCAACTACTACTGGTAATACTACTACTGCTGCTTCTGCTGCCCAGTCAAGACATCTATGTCAGCAGTTATTTCACACCCTATATACTCTTATTAACACTGCTGTTCATCATGGCACCTCCTGCCCAAGTGATATGACTCTGTATCAACTACTACTGGTAATACTACTACTGCTGCTTCTGCTGCTGCTGCCCAGTCAAGACATCTATGTCAGCAGTTATTTCACACCCTATATACTCTTATTAACACTGCTGTTCATCATGGCACCTCCTGCCCAAGTGATATGACTCTGTATCAACTACTACTGGTAATACTACTACTGCTGCTTCTGCTGCCCAGTCAAGACATCTATGTCAGCAGTTATTTCACACCCTATATACTCTTATTAACACTGCTGTTCATCATGGCACCTCCTGCCCAAGTGATATGACTCTGTATCAACTACTACTGCTAATACTACTACTGCTGTTTCTGCTGCTGCTGCCCAGTCAATACACCTATGTCAGCAGTTATTTCACACTCTATATACTCCTATTCCTACTGCTGTTCATCATGGCACCTCCTGCCCAAGTGATATGACTCTGTATCAACTACTACTGCTAATACTACTACTGCTGCTTCTGCTGCTGCTGCCCAGTCAATACACCTATGTCAGCAGTTATTTCACACTCTATATACTCCTATTCCTACTGCTGTTCATCATGGCACCTCCTGCCCAAGTGATATGACTCTGTATCAACTACTACTGGTAATACTACTACTGCTGCTTCTGCTGCCCAGTCAAGACATCTATGTCAGCAGTTATTTCACACCCTATATACTCTTATTAACACTGCTGTTCATCATGGCACCTCCTGCCCAAGTGATATGACTCTGTATCAACTACTACTGCTAATACTACTACTGCTGCTTCTGCTGCTGCTGCCCAGTCAATACACCTATGTCAGCAGTTATTTCACACTCTATATACTCCTATTCCTACTGCTGTCCATCATGGCACCTCCTGCCCAAGTGATATGACTCTGTATCAACTACTACTGGTAATACTACTACTGCTGCTTCTGCTGCCCAGTCAAGACATCTATGTCAGCAGTTATTTCACACCCTATATACTCTTATTAACACTGCTGTTCATCATGGCACCTCCTGCCCAAGTGATATGACTCTGTATCAACTACTACTGCTAATACTACTACTGCTGCTTCTGCTGCTCAGTCAATACACCTATGTCAGCAGTTAATTCACACTCTATATACTCCTATTACCACTGCTGTTCATCATGGCACCTCCTGCCCAAGTGATATGACTCTGTATTGTCAATGTCTACTACTACTACTACTGCTCAATCAAGACACCTATGTCACTAGTTATTTGCCACTCTATACTACTATTACCACTACTGATGCTGCTGCTGCTGTTCATCATGGCACCTCTTGCCCGAGTGATTTGACACTGTATTGTCAATGTCTACTACTACTATTACAGCTCAGTCAAGACACCTGTGTCCCAATTTTTTGGTACACTATTGACTACTATGACCACTACTGATGCTGTAAAGTATTCCCCAAGTGTTTTTATGCTATCTAGTACTATTACCACTACTGCTTGTAAATCATGCCTGTGTGATACTTAGTGGGAATGCTTTAATAAGCATTCCCAGTATGGATACCCGTAAATGTATTAATCTTAATTAGTGTGAATGCTTTAATAAACATTTCCAGTATTGATATCCGTAAATTTAGTAATCTTATTATTCCTTACGTTTTTTGGTTCTGCGTAACTTCGGCATACTTTCAGCTATTGAGACCATTCAACTGTAAAAATGTTCGTCTCGTTCAGCTAATGATGGATGGGACTTCTTCAAGTTTTTTTCGACTATTTACACTTTTATAAATTTTAAGCTTTTAGACCCTTTTTTTTAACATTGAAGTCAATGAGAACATCCTTTTCCCCTTTGAATTCACATGCCCTGCCAAAAGTTTCAGCTACTTCATACTTTCACTTACAGACACTAAACAAACTTTAAAGCGGTCACAAAATATTTAGCTATCCGGCTATGACTTTTCAGATCGTTATCGTTTACAATTTTTTGGTGAAAACGCAATTTACGTTTGGCGAATTTTTCACAAAAATGCAATCGGTTATAATGTAATCCTATGGAGGGGATTTAGAGTCTGTCATGTGACCTTAACATTGGAGATCTTTGTAATTAAAAATATCTTTAGAAAAAGGGGAAACAAATTGGTCTCACGCCCACAAGATCTACTTTTCATACACAATTTTTATATCAAAACGTAGCTATGCTTGTCTGGTTTATGGCAATGTGATCAATTCTGCGATACGTATTTTAGTTTTAGTTATTGGAGCAACAGCCAGAAATTATGTCTCATAGACTCTCATGTTAAATTATCTAAAAAATGTTGCTGCAGAACTCACAAAGATGCTCTTTTCTAAATCGCAGACATGGCCACATTTTTAAGTTTATCAACATAAATTTCATATCGATGCGTTTACAAGGGCCGTGTATTTCAAACGGTGTAGTCGTTGTATCGATCGCATGTACGGTTGAGGATTTATTAAGCTTTGTTTGGAGGCTTAAATCATGTATTAGATCTGTGAATTAAAAGCGTTTGTAATGTTATTTCTTTCCATAAATAACTTTCCTGACCTCAGTGCAATATTCCTCCTCACTGACCTGGGGGGGGAGGGGAAACCTATTGAGGGGGGAGGGGCGACCAGGAAGTCAGCATACTCTATACTTTGCAGATAGAGAAAGAAGCTGTGTGTCCTAAAGATAGTGTAGTGGTTATGGTGAATGTCTTTGGCAAGGGGCTCACCAATTAAGCTATTCAGCATTCCCACTCGCATTTTCCTCAGGAAATGCATTGTCTAGTTATATTATATTTTAATACTCCTGCTGCTGCCTCCATGCTGAGTAAAGCTTCATGACCTCTCTGGCACAGCGGATCCACCAACAGCCTCCGCTACAAGCTACCAGACCGGATCTAAACAGCAAGTGTAACTATAACAATGAACCTTATGTTAAACCCTGTTTTGCGGCATTTATACTGCAACCATTGGGCTGTATGCAAGAGCTCATCTGCATTCTCTCTCTTTCTTGCTCTCCCTCTCTCTCTCTTTGTATATATATATATATATATATTGTTGCTTTTGTTATGTTCATTTTTCAACAGTTTATTTTGTGTTCGTCGTGTCTGTGTCGTGTGCTTTAGTTTGTCCTAGGTTACTGTTAAATAAAATAATAGTATAAAATGTTTTTGCTTATTATGAAGTTAAATGTGTTGATGTTGATTTGTTTGATGTGAAGTTAGATGTGTTGAAAAACCTACAAATCTATCTCAAAAAGAAATGAAACATTTCCAAAAAATAAGATTTTTTAATACAAAAATAAATTCAAATATAACTATCAATGCGTTTCTGAATGCGTTCCAGTTCCGCAATATGATCGGATTGCTGCTGCTCTAGCAGAGCATTTTGTTGCGTTAGGTAGCGGATCTTCCGTTGGTTTTGCAGGATCCTCTGGTGGGTCTTTTTGATGAGTCTGTTCTGCCTTCTCAGATCTCTTGATGCTGTTAGGATATAATAAAAAAACATTTGGATTTCAAAGAACGTTACCAAATAAATAAAATATTTTTTTTGCTTATTAATCAATCATTATCATGTGTATACACTTGTTATGTGTCTAACACATCCCGGGAGTGCAGAATTATTAGGCAAATGAGTATTTGGACCACATCATCCTCTTTATGCATGTTGTCTTACTCCAAGCTGTATAGGCTTGAAAGCCTACTACCGATTAGGCATATTAGGTAATGTACATCTCTGTAATGAGAAGGTGTGTGGTCTAATGACATCAACACTCTATATCAGGTGTGCATAATTATTAGTCAATTTCCTTTTCTTTGGCAAAATGGGCCAAAAGAAGGACTTGACAGACTCTGAAAAGTCCAAAATAGAGAGATATCTAGCAGAGGGATGCAGCACTCTTAAAATTGCAAAGCTTCTGAAGCGTGATCATCAAACAAAAGAAGCGTGTGGAAAAACAAAGGTGCAAAATAACTGCCCATGAACTGAGAAAAGTTAAGCGTGCAGCTGCCAAGATGCCACTTGCCACCAGATTGGCCATATTTCAGAGCTGCAACATCCCTGGGGTGCCCAAAAGCACAAGGTGTGCAATACCCAGAGACATGGCCAAGGTAAGAAAGGCTGAAAGACGACGACCACTGAACAAGACACACAAGCTGCAACGTCAAGACTGTGCCAATAAATATCTCAAGAAAGATTTTTCTAAGGTTTTATGGACTGCTGAAATGAGAGTGAGTCTTGATGGGCCAGATGGAAGAGCCCGTGGCTGGATTGGTAAAGGGCAGGGAGCTCCAGTCCGACTCAGACGCCAGCAAGGTGGTGGTGGAGTACTGGTTTGGGCTGGTATCATCAAAGATGAGCTTGTGGGGCCTTTTCGGATTGAGGATGGAGTCAAGCTCAACTCCCAGTCCTACTGCCAGATTATGGAAGAGACCTTCTTCAAGCAGTGGTACAGGAAGAAGTCACCATCCTTCAAGAAAAACATGATTTTCATGCAGGACAATGCTCCATCACACGTGTCAAAGTACTCCACAGCGTGGCTGGCAAGAAAGGGTATTAAATAAAAAAAAGTAATGACATGGCCTCCTTGTTCACCTGATCTGAACCCCATTGAGAACCTGTGGTCCATCATCAAATGTGGGATTTACAAGGAGGGAAAACAGTACACCTCTCTGAACAGTGTCTGGGAGGCTGTGGTTGCTGCTGCACGCAATGTTGATGGTGAACAGATCAAAACACTGACAGAATCCATGGATGTCAGGCTTTTGAGTGTCCTTGCAAAGAAAGGTGGCTATATTGGTCACTGATTTGTTTTTGTTTTGTTTTTAAATGTCAGAAATGTGTATTTGTGAATGTTGAGATGTTATATTGGTTTCACTGTTAAAAATAAATCATTGAAATGGGTATCTATTTATTTTTTTGTTAAGTTGCCTAATAATTGTGCACAGTAATAGTAGTCACCTGCACACACAGATATCCCCCGAAAATAACTAACATTAAAAACAAACTAAAAACTACTTCCAAAAAAATTCAGCTTTGATATTAATGAGTTTTTGGGGTTCATTGAGAACATGGTTGTTGTTCAATAATAAAATGAATCCTCAAAAATACAACTTGCCTAATAATTATGCACTACCTGTATACTTCTAGCATCAATACCATATTATGGTTCTACAATCTGACAGGTGCGCTTTATATGTTGTCCATTTTTATATCTACATTTTATTGTTGAAATGTTATTAATCATTGTGCACATATTTACCTTCCTGAACGAGGCTCACAGGACCGCTGTCTTCCTCCTGCTCTTCTGCTTGAGAAGTTGGGGTGGTGGGGGGGGAAGCTCCTCAGCTTGCTCCTCAACAGGAGCTGGGGTTGGGGAGTGGGAGGGCCCTGGCTGCTCCTCCTCATCCATCTCCTCCTCTGCCGCATCCTCCTCTGCCGCATCCTCCTCCTCCTCCTCATCGGCCTGGCGCCTTCTGCGCTTGGCGCGCACAACTGGTATTGGAGCACCTATAATAACACAATGTTCATATATTATAAAAATGTTTTCTAATGACGTATGCAAATTCTGTGTACTCTGCTGTATTGTATATGAATACAAATTGATTTATATAGACAGTTAACCAATGGGACAATGTTATATTAAAGGGTCTTGTGGGCACTACAGGGGACTGAGCGTGAGCTGGGATGCCACCATGTTAAAATGAGCTGTTTTTGTCTCCTTTGTTTTGTTCAGACGATCTCATGTTAAAAAAAGGGCCTGATGGAGCACACGGGATTACTATAACAACCCCCCGCCTAACACAGGAATTTAGTGGTAATCTATATATATAAAACTCAACGTGTGTGTGCATGTATGTATGTATGTATGTATGTATGTTCCAGCATCACGTACAAACGGCTAAAGATATTTACATGAAACTTGGCACACAGGTTACTTATATGTCAGCCACAAACATAGGATAGGTGGTTTAACCCTTACCCACCCCTATTTGCCATGGTCGGGGTTTTTCTTTAAAGTCCCATGCAAAGCAATGGGAAAAGTATGTTCCCACATAACTTCTGTGTTCCTGTCTGCTGTCCCATGTCTTTTTTCAACAGTACTATGAATACCTTGGCTGGTGGTGATATATGTTAGCACAACATGGCATCTTGGTTAACAACATCTGACCTTACATGAATTACATATGACCTTACATAACTGTCACCAAAGGAGCTGCGGTGGCTCCACGCGATTGCCACTGCACTGACAAGTGATTCACCTCTGCAGCTAGGGGTTCGGATCCCGCTCTCGGCTACATGTGAATTGAGTTTGGTGGTCTCAGCCCCGCCCCCGGTGGGTGTGCTATGCGAGGTTGGGTTGGGAGGACCCCCTCACACCCGCCATTGCCACCCGGGGCATGGAGAAAGATGGCAAATTGCCTCTGGGGGAGGCCTCCCAACTCCTGCAGGCCGGCTCCTCTCTCTTTCGAGTTCACGCACAAAATACACTTTTGAAAAAAAAAACATAACTGTCAACAATAACTTACCTGGATGATATCTATCCCGAAGACGTCTGACCTGATCCATTTGGCGCCTCTTCAGGTCAGACCACTTCTTCACTATTGCCTTGTGGTCGTGTTGGCCGCCAAAGTCAGTGATTAGGGCGCTGACCACAGCCCTTTTCTCTGGCTGCCTGCGGAGCAGGTCGTATCCTGTTTCCAGGAACTTCTGCAAGATGAAGAACAAAGTATATTGTAATACTTCTGTTGACAGCCTTATGGATATATGACGTAAATGTATGCTATTCAACAATTGGAAGCATTCTCGCCTTATTAATCAATGACAGGGGTAACATGACAGATTTTATATCCTGCCATTTCGGTCGCCACCTTTTTTGCATAAATATAGCAGCCATTATCATTTGCATAATTATGAATATATTATTAACAACACAGGATACACGTATAGGGGAGATATGCGTTGCTAACTCTTTTCCCTGTCAGGAGCCTAACGCCCCGGGGGGTCAGAGACGGGACCTTTTCGGAGGACCACTGACGTATGTACCCGTCGCAGTTTTTTGTGATGTCACTCTTTAGGTGTGTGCACATTTTTCACTGCACCGGGTGGAGTTTTTGGGTTGTGTTTTGCACGCCACAGGCTTTTCAACAGAAAAAAACCAGCTGGAGGCAGAATGGTTGCAAAACACTACGGGTTTGTTACCTAACTCTGGGTTTCAAGACCAGTCCACCTCCAGCTGTTGCAAAACTACTACTCCCATCAGCCATGGTCTGTCAGTGCATGCTAAGAATTTTACTTTTGCTGCATCTAGGGTGCCACAGTTTAGAGACCCGTGCATAAAGGCCTGAAAAATGGGGGCCTGCAGAACTTACAATACTAGAAGTGCCAGCATTCCCAGGCATGCTGGAAGTTGTAGTTCTGCAACATCTAAAGGGCAATATGTATTCGAACGTCCTTGGGCCTTGAGGACACTGAAGTCAGGACGTTCGCATACGTCCTATGTCCAAAAAAATGTTAAATTCATTATGCTAAATAACAAGGAAAAGTGCCTAAATACACATTTGCCAACCAGGGTGTCTGCAGCTGTCCAGGCATGCTGGGACTTGTAGTTTTGTAAAAGCAGGAGACACATTTTTTGTGAAATACTAATATCTGATCATATATACTAACTTTTAAACTAGACTAAAATGCAGTTGAAGATAATGAAATAACAGTGGTCAAAATACTTACACAAATCAGCAACTTTTCCTCAGATACAGTGAAATTACTTCCAACCATCTTGCTCTGCGATTGCGTTGCGATCATAAAGTTGGAAACTGGCAAGGGTCCAGGAAATGGTCGCGTGTTGTTCGCGTGTTGTTCGCGCGATTGCGCTGCTTGGACCGAGATGGGTCCATATGGCTTCGGCTGTATGGACCACAGTAACTCTTTTCCCTGTCAGGAGCCTAACGCCCCGGGGGGTCAGAGATGGGACCTTTTCGGAGGACCACTGACGTATGCAACCGTCGCAGTTTTTTGTGATGTCACTCTTTAGGTGTGTGCAAATTTTTCCTTGCACCGGGTGGAGTTTTTGGGTTGTGTTTTGCACGCCACAGGCTTTTCAACAGAAAAAAACCAGCTGGAGGCAGAATGGTTGCAAAACACTACGGGTTTGTTACCTAACTCTGGGTTTCAAGACCAGTCCACCTCCAGCTGTTGCAAAACTACTACTCCCATCAGCCACGGTCTGTCAGTGCATGCTAAGAATTTTACTTTTGCTGCATCTAGGGTGCCACAGTTTAGAGACCCGTGCATAAAGGCCTGAAAAATGGGGGCCTGCAGAACTTACAATACTAGAAGTGCCAGCATTCCCAGGCATGCTGGAAGTTGTAGTTCTGCAACATCTAAAGGGCAATATGTATTCGAACGTCCTTGGGCCTTGAGGACACTGAAGTCAGGACGTTCGCATACGTCCTATGTCCAAAAAAATGTTAAATTCATTATGCTAAATAACAAGGAAAAGTGCCTAAATACACATTTGCCAACCAGGGTGTCTGCAGCTGTCCAGGCATGCTGGGACTTGTAGTTTTGTAAAAGCAGGAGACACATTTTTTGTGAAATACTAATATCTGATCATATATACTAACTTTTAAACTAGACTAAAATGCAGTTGAAGATGATGAAATAACAGTGGTCAAAATACTTACACAAATCAGCATCTTTTCCTCAGATTTAGTGAAATTGCTTCCAACCATGTTGCTGTGTGATTGCGTTGCGATCATAAGTTGGAAACTGGCAAGGCTCCAGGAAATGGTCGCGTGTTGTTCGCGCGATTGCGCATGCGCGATCGAAAAATCGCAATCGCAATATGTTTTTTGGTTAAAATATCATAAATATTCGATTTCAGAGTGCTGCTACAGCAGTTTTCGAAATATCTGCAATCAATTTCGCATTCGCATTTTGTGAAATTGCGTTAAAATATCTCGAATATTCGATTTCAGAGTGAGCCAATCAGAGCGCTCCTACAGCATTTCTCGAAATTGCGCAATAAATATCGCATTCGCATGTTGCGATATTTCGATAAAATATCACAAATATTCTGAGCCAATCAGAGCGCTCCTCCAGCATATCTCGAAGTTGCGCAATAAATATCGCATTCGCATGTTGCGATATTTCGATAAAATATCACGAATATTCTGAGCCAATCAGAGCGCTCCTCCAGCATATCTCGAAATTGCGCAATAAATATCGCATTCGCATGTTGCGATATTTCGATAAAATATCACGAATATTCTGAGCCAATCAGAGCGCTCCTACCGCAGTTATTAAAAAAATCGCAATTATTTTCGCATTCGCAATAGCGAAAAATCGCAATCAATTAATTTCGATAAAATATCACGAATATTCGAATTTAGCGAATATATCTCGAATATTCGAATATATATTCGAGATATATCGCGAAATCGAATATGGCATATTCTGCTCAACACTAATCATCATCAGCATTCGGACTTTACAAAGAATGCAACAATATGTGTAAGGCTGCAATTAGGGCGGCTAAGATAGAACACGAAAGACACATAGCGGAGCAGAGTAAAAAAATCCCAAGAAATTCTTTAAGTATATAAACAGTAAAAAATTGAGGACAGACCATATTGGCCCCATAAAGAATGAGGAAGGACATCTGGTTACAAAGGATGGGGAGATGGCGAAAGTATTGAATTTATTCTTCTCCTCAGTCTTCACGAGGGAATCGGGGGGCTTCAGTAACCAAAACTGCAGTGTTTGTCCTCATGACACATCACAGGAAGCACCCTCATGGCTAACAGAAGATAGAATTAGTAATAGACTTGGATGACTTAACATTAATAAATCATGGGACCAGATGGCTTGCACCCGAGGATGCTTAGGGACCTCATTTTAGTAATTGCCAGACCATTATTCTTATTTTTTACTGACAGTCTACTGACTGGAATGGTACCAGCTGATTGGAGAAAAGCCAATGTAGCACCAATATTTAAAAAAGGGCCAAAATACATCCCTGGGAATTGTAGACCAGTTAGCCTAACATCAATAGTATGCAAGCTCTTGGAGGAGATGATACGGGACTATATACAACATTTTAGTAATGAAAATGGTATTATTAGCAGTAATCATCATGGATTCATGAAGTATCGTTCTTGCTAAACCAATCTATTATTACCTTCTATGAGGAGGTGAGCTGCCATCTAGATAAAGGAGGGCCCGTAGACGTGGTGTATCTGGATTTTTCAAAAGCATTTGACAAAGTTCCCCATAAACGTTTACTGTACAAAGTAAGGTCTGTTGACATGGACCATAAGGTGAGTACAGGGATTGAAAACTGGCTACAAGGGCGAGTTTACAGGGTGGTGATAAATGGGGAATACTCGGAATGATCAGGAGTGGGAAGTGGGGTTCCCCAGGGTTCTGTGCTGGGGCCAATCATGTTAAATGTGTTCATAAACGACCAGGAGGATGGGGTAAACAGCTCAATCTGTGTATTAGCGGACAACACTAAGCTAAGCAGGGCAATAACTTCTCTGCAGGATGTGTTAACCTTGCAAGAAGATCAGAACAAATTAATGGGGTGGGCATCTACATGGCAAATAATGTAGAAAATTTTTAAATAATGCATTTAGGTGGCAAAAATATGAATGCAATCTACTCACTAGGGTTGAACTTCTGGGGGAACCTAGGATGGAAAATGACCTGGGGGTCCTAGTAGATGATAGGCTCAGAAATGGCATGCAATGCCAAGCTGCTGCTAACAAAACAAACAGAATATTGGCATGCATTAAAAAGGGGATTAACTTTAGGGATAAAGCGATAATTCTCCCACTCTACAAGACTTTGGTCCAGCCTCACCTGGAGTATGCTGTCCAATTCTGGGCACCCGTCCTCAGGAAGGATGTACTGGAAATGAAGTGATTACAAAGAAGGGCAACAAAGCTAATAAAGGGTCTGGAGGAGATTAGTTATAAGGAAAGGTTGCAGGCACTGAACTTATTCTCTCTGGAGAAGATACGCTTGAGAGGGGATATGATTTCAATTTACAAATACCATACTGGTGACCCCACAATAGGGATAAAACTTTTTAGTGGAAGGGAGTTTAATAGGACATGTGGCCACTCACTAAAATTAGAAGAATAGAGATTTAACCTTAAACTGTGTAGAGGGTTCTTTACTCTAAGAGCGGCAAGGATGTGGCATTCCCTTCCACAGGCGGTGGTTTCAGCAGGGGGCAGTGACAGTTTCAAAAAGCTATTAGATAAGCACCTGAACGACTGCAACGTACAGGGATATACAATGTAATACTGACATATAATCACACACATAGGTTGGACTTGATGGATTCACCTACTATGTAATTATGTAGTTAACGTGTGTGTCCTTAGATTGTAAGGTTGGCTATAGATGGTTTGAATCTTGAACGGTTTAGCAGGAATTGGGCGAGATTGGAACCATTAATGGATAGGCTGAATGTACCGAGTTGATCGATCGGTCAACTTGGGTATAACCAGTCTGCTGGATTCAGCTGCGACGATAGCAAGTAGCTGCTACAGCCGCTAGCGATAATCACTGTCTTTTCCTGGCGGGGATGGCTTCACCCTCCAGGAGAAGACAATTGCTTGGCAGGAAGGATGTGTTGATGGGGGAACCGTGCAAATTTATTTCCTGCAACTGAAATTTGCACCTTGAGGACAGGGACTGATGCAAATATACAGCATATGACCCACTGTGTAATTTGGCACTATAAACAGTTAATGCTCCCAATTAATAAATGTTGGGGATGGCACTGTCACATAATTTTTTACGTTTCAGATATTGAGCCTTTTTTTTTGCTCTCCATTGCCTATGGAAGGAACGCAACTAATTTCTCTTGTAGTTCTTATTTATACACCTACAGGTAATATGGCAACAATTCTGCAGCTGCAGTGAGATAAATAACTAAATGATAGCTGGGTAAAATCAGCCATGAATCAGCTATGATGGTGAGATGTGCAAGCAAGATTTCACCACTAAACAACGGGAATGAGCTTAGGTGTGTGTGGATCCAAGGTCTGAGTGATGCCACCAGGAAACTATGATCTGAACTTGGCCAGTCATAACAGACTGAGGTATTCTGCACCCTGCAGCCCCATGCCCCTGTATAAATTTGTCTGTAGGCCGTGGCATGACTCGGCTGCTTATGATTGGAAAAATACAGATGACAGCTTCCTGGTGGGAATCACTCAGGGCTTGTTTTATTACCATGCACACTCGAGTCAGCCTAGCATGCATAGTGACATAAGAGGGGTCACAAACACACCTATCACCTTTTGGCCTTCTGAAAACAAACAAATCTCCTGTTTCCAAAGTCCCATCAGAGTTCTTATATCCATATACATGACAATCAATTTACATCTCACATCTTTATTATTTCTCTGCATTAGCATGCATATATACCACCTTTTGTTTATTACATAAAAAACATGGCAGATTGCTGTTATTTACCTGCACTTATGCATATATTCCTGAAATGATCTTGTCTTAGGGATGTTAGTCACTAGAAGATCTGGTGGCATTTCCTCTGCAGTTTCTTTGTTTATGGCTTGCTGATTTCCAATGTCAGACTCAGTGGCTTGTACAGGTCCATTAATCTTCAGCGTTCCACTGCTGGAATGTCTTTTAATGTGTGCATTGTGTTTGTAGTAGCCAACACCAGAGACTAGAGATGACATAGAATATCGACGGACAGTCATTTTAGCACCTAAAAAAAGAAAAATGTTATTATAAGGATTCACTTGGTGCTTCAATTCACCATGCATTTTGTTCTTTTAATATTAATATTTTCTCTGGTGCTTGCTATATAATCTTTACTGACACTAAAGAACAGCTAAAGGCTCCAGTCTAAACAAGTACTGAATCCAGTGACTACAGGATACTCAACTTCATAAAATAAACCAACAACTTCCTTTATTCTCTCTGATTGAGCCAAGGCCTTTTTTGTTTGTACTTATTTTTTGTGCACGTCAGTCCTTCTGTCCTTGAACTGTATGTTCTGGGAGTGAATTAAAAAAAAGGCTCTGTTTTGTGCTATATTGTGGTTATGACAAAGGCTAGGTATGGCTGAAACACGTCAACCAGGTTTTTAATTCTTTGTACAGTATGTTCCTGGATAGTTAAAATAGTAATATTTTTATTTTGGACAATGGTAGTGAGTGCTGGCGATTGAAGTTTGGATCTTGGTAGCATTAGGCAAGGGGACCTAACAAAAAAATCAGGGCCTAAAAAGAAAAATTCCCCCCAAAAAAACTATTACCAGATAAAATATTTGCAAGAGCGCCTTTTCACAATATATTTGAATGTTTAATTAAGTGATATCATCCTAAGTGATTAGACTGAGAGCTGGAGTCTACAGTAAGTATTTTACCCCCCTTTTTTTTAGATAGGTGGATGTTGGAGGAGAGGTAGCTACCATATAAGGCTTAGTTGCTGTAGAGCAGTGGTTCTCAACCTTTCTAGTTCCATGACCCCTTAATAATATTTCACAAATTGTGGGGACCCCTAAGAGTAAAATTATTTTCGTATCGTGGAACCCACCATACTACAGTGGTGTCCCGCAGCAGTGACACCTATGCTGAAATCAGGAGATAGGGTCTCCTTCAGCCCCTCCCACTTCACTTTGCTCACCAGTCAGCTGACTTCTAGTCTCTGCCCCCCAGCCATGCTGTAAACTGAATGGGCAGCTGCAAAGAGGCTGAGTGGGTGGCCGCGGGCTCTAGGAACAGCCCAGCTGGGCGGCCGAGAAAAGGCTGGGAGAGCGCTGTGGGCTTCAGAAACAGGCCAGGATTTGGTGACCGCTGGAAAATCATCATTTGACCCCCGAGTTGAGAACCACTACTGTAGAGAGTTTCTCAACCTTTTTCCAGTCACGGCACCCTTTAAAATTATGGACAATCTCAAGGCACCCCCTTCTAAAATTTAATAAACCAAACAAATAGTTTTACATGGCAACATCCACACCCGTAGGACACCCAACATTAGAGATTATGTATTCTTTCAAAGCAAATACACTTTTACACACTGACACTTATTAGTATTCCAGTATTTCTTCTTCCTCATTGTCTACCCCCCACATGGCTAATGTGACCCCAGTGCTGACAGAGGGGGATGGGGTTCAAACAAGGATGCTATGCAGGTGTCCTCCTCATTAACCAATGACAGCAGTGGTTGTTAGGATGCTAGTGGCTGGCCTGCACAGTAACCAAGGTTGTAATCGTGCACAATGAAAACCTGTGACTTTGTGTAACAAAAAAGCAAGCTTGATCCACCCGCTGACTTGGACACAATGTTTGGGCAATTTGGGGCAATTTTTTGTCATTTTGCCAAGGCACCCCAGAGGGCACCCTGGTTGAAAAAGGCTGCTGTAGACTACCAGGTCCACTGTAATTTTTCCATAATTTTCGAAAGCTCTCCCTTTCACAGACCACTTTCACACTGAGGCACTTTCATGCTAAAAACAGCGCCTAAAAAGCTCACAAAAACGTATTTCCATTAAAATCAATGAATGCTTTCACACTGGGGAGTGAAAAACTCCCCTCCCCATTGAAATTAATGAAAAGCTCTTCAAAAGCATCCTGAAAAGCGCTTCAAAAGCTCCTGAAAAGCGCTTCAAAAGCGCTCAGTGTTTTTACTGGCAGTTTAGAAGCGCCTCAGTGTGAAAGTGGCCTTAGGATTATAATGGTGTGCCCTAGCATTTTGTTTTTCTGGTTCACTGCCACTGATGTGCTCTGTTTCCTAGACTTTTAGGCCTTCTGTATACCTGTGAATGTTTATACATTACTTTGTTTTCACACTATGTAAATCTGCAAGTGCTGAGGTTTACAATATAGTTTAATAAAAAAAAATACATTTGTATTAACCAAATGCCTATTTATTGGGATGAAGAAATGCATACATTGCGTGAAATGGAAATCGCTGACTTTCCAGATTTCATTCTAAAACAAAATCCTGCTTTTCTAATTTACCCGTTCTTCTTTATAAACAACTATTCCTAAAGATAACCTTAGTTTATCACTTTACACTGCAAGAGTAAACTAGCGTTGGATTTTCCATTTAAAGTATAGCAGACCTTTTATCCAGATTGACCCTACATACACATAATGAAATCTATTCCCAATGCAGAAAAATCATTTTTAATACATTAAACACTCTGCCACCTGGGAATAGTTTGATATGTATGTGGAGTTCAAATGAAGTGGAAGCAGGCTATGCTTTATCAGCGTGCCACATGAGAGCTGCTGTACATGGAAGCATTGCCTCTGCACATTTCCACAGCAGTAAGGTCAGGTGCTATGGCCTAGGAGGATTATACATGACTGCTTCATGATGTGGGTCAATTAAATGTGTCAAATAAAAATGTTATAATGCCAATAGGAAGTGTCAGTTGGGGAATCGAAGTCATGAATGCAAATGAATGAGCGATTTAATGAGAGCTTAATAAATATTTAACTTTGAGCTGTCTTTAATTCATGGTTCCAATGCCTAAAGGAGCATCTTTATTGCTAAGCCAGATAGCAGGTATGATTCAGAGAACTTTTATTTGAAAAAATTAATTATTACAGTATTATAGGGGCACTTTCACACTGAGGCTGAGGGGATGTCGACGCTATTTTTAGCGGCGCTTTACCGTAGTTTTAGCTTCTCTTTTCGGCCTCTAACGGCCTTTTAACCCCCGCTAGCGTCCAATGAAGGGGTTAATAGCACCTTTGCAGGCGCTTCGGCGGCGCTTCTCATTGATTTCAATGGGTAGGGGCGCTTTAGTATCGGTGTATACACTGCTCTTAAAGTGCCCCAAAGATGCTTTAAAAGCACCCCGTTAGAGGCCGAAAAGCGCAGCTAAAACTACAGTAAAGCGCCGTTAAAAATAGCGCCGACATCCCCTCATCCTCAGTGTGAAGGTGACAAAAGTTACTCCTCCACAGCTTCAGGACGAAATGCATAGGGTTCTACGCTTGCTGCCGATACTGCGCCCTTTTACTTGTGATCACCATGTGTAACCATTGCTGGATGCGTACTATTTTATCTACTTTTTATTTATTTGTTGTTTGGTTCCTGTTTTTAATAAACCCTTTTTGGTCAATCTGATCTACGCCTTGTGGAGGCTTTTTTTGCTTTCTTGCATGCCTTTTATACGCCCTGAAGCTGTGGAGGAGTAACTTTTGTCACCTCAGTACACACTAATGAGCTGCTGGAAGTCTACAACTGTGGAGGATTCCATCCAGATCGGCAATTGGAGGAGCTACTAAGCACCAAGGGAGACGCTGATGGGAGAGCTGGTCGCATCAACATTCTTACCTCTGCTCAATTGACTCCGACCGAAAGGTACTTGGGTCCACCCCATGGTAAGAGTGTCCAATTTATCTGGGATTGTCTTTACATCTATGTCTCCCCTTATTCCAATCAATTTGAAGATCTGCTAATATCCACCACATGGTTGAATAGACTATCCATTTGATATTGTGTGCAGTCTTTCAGTGGACTTCTGTGATCAGCTGAGGTTCACTTTGGACTAACATTAGGCATTCCCATCTGGGTGCTCACTCATTCAGCAATTCCTGTCACTTTTAAAGTAGTCATCTGTTGCTCCATACAGTCTTTCCATAGACTCCTATGTTCATCTGAGGTCTACTTTGGACTATTATTGGTTATTCTCATCTGGTTGTTCACGCACTCAGTATTTTTTGCTAATTTCAAGTAGTCATCGTGTGATACCATGTTTTACTTGCCTATATTTTGATCTCCTTTTACAAAGCCTGTTTATTAGATTTTGTCCTCTCTATTAGCGCTGCACATATCCCACTTCCAATTCTGTCACATATCTTTCTGTATGTTTAGTGCCAGCAGCTTTTTCACCTTTCTATAGCAGCGTGGTAATTCTTCCCCATATTCCAATGGTACATCTCTGCCTGCATATTTGGTAGAGGTGATATGTACAGCAACTGGTTCCTCTCTGATGCTCCAAAGGCAGGAGAACTCATTGGGGTGGTAAGAGGACCAGTCTCAAACAGATAGTGAGCAGGGAAAAATGTACAGTCCCTAGGGTAGGAAATGAGCATTTCTTGTTAGAAGCTGTGACTTTTATTCATTACTCTGCAGGATAGTTTTGAATCAAGGGACAAAGTAACTATTAAAATTAAAATTTTGCCTGCAGTTGGGCTTTAAATACCGGATCAGATATTTATTCACACCCTCTGCATGGAAACTGTCATATGCACTAATCAAGAGTGCCAACTATGCCTGCTCTTTCTGCCCCCCTCCTCTGTTCACAGAAGCTGTCCTATATTTTCCATATTTAAAAAAAACATCTATGAATGGAGGAGGCAAACCCGTCACTCTCATGCCGCGTACACACGGTTGGAATTTCCAACAACAAATGTTTGATGTGAGCTTGTTGTCGGAAAATCTGACCGTGTGTATCGGACATTTGCTGTCGGAATCAAGCAGAAGAGCCGCATTGGCTATTGAACTTCAGTTTTCTCGGCTCATCGTATGTCTTGTACGTCACCGCGTTCTTGACGTTCAGAATTTCCGACAACGTTTGTGTGACCGTGTGTATGCAAGACAAGTTTGAGCCAACATTCGTCGAAAAAAAAATCCATGGTTTTGTTGTCGGAATGTCCGATCGTCTGTATGCGGCAATACACCTGTGTTCCATTTATAGACTGTTTCATTAATTAAAGCTTAACTAGGCTTTAAAAAAACAAAGTTAGTCATTAAAAAAAAAAAACTCAACTAACGACATATAATATAGCTCACCCTATGTATGAGTGTTAACAAAATGTATAAACCCAACTAGAAAGCTGTAATTACCACAAAAGCCTACCATTAATTTCATGGTAAGCTATCTGGGAATAATCAACATGAATTTCTCAATTACATCCACAGGCTGGAGATCCCAAACACATAGATCCCCTGGAGTGTGGAAAAGCAAAACTAGAAGGCAATGGTGAACGTGTCCTAATCAGCGAGTCTACCCATGTGTCAATGGATTCTTACAAAATGAGCAAGACATTGTATTATACAACCCCTGGCAAAACGTTTGGAATTCAATAGTAGAAAGGGGGGGGGGAGGCGCCAACCGGATATATAAAGTTCACAATAAAAAAAAAGAAGATGATCAGTCTGAGGTCATCCGATGCCGCTCTGTGGGCTCCTCTGGCTGTCCCCTTGCTGATGGGGATGTAGATTTTTTTTGCTGGCCGTGTTGTGCGTGGAGCTTCTTGTTTCCTGGGACACAGAACATGGCCAGCAAGAAGATCTACATCCCCATTAGCAAGGGGACAGCCAGAGGAGCCCACAGAGCAGCATTGGATGACCTCAGACTGATCATCTTGATAGGCATCTTCACCTGTTCTTGGACTATGTAAGGCCCCGTACACACGACCGAGTTTCTCGGCAGAATTCAGCCAGAAACTCGATCGGAGCTGTATTCTGCCGAGAAACCCGGTCGTGTGTATACTTTTGGCCGAGGAAACCGACGAGGATCTCGTCAGGCCAAATAGAGAACATGTTCTCTATTTCCTCGTTAGTCAATGAGGAAACTTGGCTCGTCGAGATCCTCGGCGGCTTCACAAGGAACTTGACGAGCAAAGTGATGTGTTTTGCCCGTCGAGTTTCTCGGACGTGTGTACGGGGCCTAAGTGTACACTTTGCACAATTTTTTTTATTGTGAACTCTCTATATCCAGTTGGCACCTTTCCCCTTCCCTTTCTACTACTGAAGTAATGGACACCCTCTGAGGATGGCTGCATCCTTTATTGTAAATACCAGTAACCAGGATTGAACTATTGATAATTGCTTTTACAGATATGATATCCACCCATGGTTTTAAACTAAGGACATTACATCTATTGGAGCACCAGAATCCTCTCTTTTTATCAGACTCTGATAAAGTATGGAATCGCCACTCTTGGAAAATGTTCATTCAATTGGTTATGGTGTAAAAAATAAACAATTGCAGACATGCCTCAAAACTATTTTCATTTAACATTCCAACCTGCTGGCTTTAAAAAAACACTTAAAAAATAAAGGAAACTGTAGTCTGTTTTTGCAGATCAAGCAAAGAAAAAAAATATGGAATAACAAATTGTAAGGAAAATATTATGGAATCGCCATGTACTTTGCAGTTTTAAAACAAACATTTGCATCAGATAAAATCCTGAAAAATTATGTCATCATCACCAAACATCCTTTTAATTGATGGAATAAGAAAAGTGTACAAAATCTCAATATAAAGTTGTTATTATATGTTTATGGAAGATTTAATGACTGTCACCTTCGCCGTACCTTTACCTGACATGCAACAATCTCCCTTCCCTGAAGAAGGATTCAAAACTCATTGTGAATATCTCACACCCTATTAGATGATTATTTCTGTTTTTTAAGGCATATTGCTTTAAGTTTTCTAACTTGACGCTTTGATATCTTCCTTGGTCTACCAGTACGATTCCCTTTAACAACCTTCCTGTTTGATTTGTACTAACGAAAACCATCATTAACACCCAAACAGAAAAAAACAAGATTACAGTGGGCTAAAGAAAAGCAATCATGGACTGTGGAGGAAAGTTATATTCAGTGATGAATTAGGAATCTGCATTGGGCAGGGTGATGATGCTGGAGCTTTTTTTTGGTGTCATTCCAATGAAATGTATGAAGACGACTGTCTGAAGAAAACATGCACATTTCCACAATCATTGATGATATGGGGTTGCATGTCAGGTAAAGGTACGGGGGACATGACAGTCAATAAATCTTCAATAAATGCACAAGTTTATATTAAGGTTTTGGACACTTTTCTTATTCCATCAATTGAAAGGATGTTCGGTGATGATGACATAATTTTCCAGGATGTAATCTGATGCAGATGTTTGTTTTAGAACTGCAAAGTACATGGTGATTCCATAATATTTTCCTCAAAATTTAGTGATTTCATCTTTTTTTTCCTTGCTTGATCTGCAAAAACAGTTGCAACTGACTACAGTTTTCTTTCTTTTTTTTTTTAAACTATTTCTTAAAGCCAGAAGATTGTAATGTTAAATGAAATAGTTTTGAGGCATGTCTGTGATTATTTTTTTTGTACACAATTAAACAATTGAATGAACATTTTTCAAGAGTGGTAATTCCATACTTTTTGCCTGGGGTTGTATATTCAATGTGCAAAGAAGAAGCAACACATTGTTGCGATCACATCTAATAGTATTCATCTGGGGATATTGAATTAATAAAAGATATAACTTAACCATTCAAGAAATACATGGCCATTTAACTGCATTTCAAACACAGATATTCACATATTTTAATCCAATATATTTCTTGTTACAAATGTTTAAAAACATTAAATCATTAAAAAAAGAACAAAGATAATATGAAACTTAAAGTGTTTCAAGATACATCTCTATAATTACACAAACCCTATAACATAATATAAAGTGAAAGTTAGTCATCTAATAGGGTGTGAGATATTCACAATGAGTTTTGAATCCTTCTTCAGGGAAGGGAGGTTGTTCCTACAGCATATATAAAGAGTGGTCTTATTTCTTTGGATAAAGTGGAGAGGTATTAGAACACCTGTCAGTTTTTATTGCTGTCTGTGACTGCATTGGGAAGATTCACCCTCTCTATTTGTCCTGTTTACCACTATCGTCGAAAGTGAAAATAAAAGAAATTCCCAAATTTTCAGTTAACACCAGAACACTAATAGAGGGGAAGTCTTCAAATAGGGACACTAGATCTGGTGACCTGGGTGACATCCTAGGATTCCCTCACTTTGGAAGGATTTCCTCTCATTTCCTGTTTTAGGACAGGAAGTGAACGGAAATCTTTCCTACGTGACACAGATGGCAAAAAAAATGTAACAGGGTTACTCTACTTATGCCGTGTACACACGATCGGTTCGTCTGATGAAAACAGTCTGATGGACCGTTTTCATCAGACGACCCGATCGTGTGTGGGTCCCATCAGTTTTTTTCCCATCGGTGAAAAAACTTAGAACCTGTTTTAAAATTATCTGATGGTTAAAAAACCGATAGAAAAAAACGATCGTCTGTGGGGAAATCCATCGGTTAAAAATCAACGCATGCTCAGAATTAAGTCGACGCATGCTCAGAAGCATTGAACTTCATTTTTCTCAGCACATCGTTGTGTTTTACGTCACCGCGTTCTGACACAATCTTTTTTTTTAACTGATGGTGTGTAGGCAAGACTGATGAAAGTCAGCTTCATCGGATATCTGATGAAAAAAATCCATCAGACTGTTTTCATCGGATGAACCGATCGTGTGTACAGGGCATTACTCTACCAAAATGTAAAAATAAACTATTGCCTTTACTTACACTTTAATGTGTGCAAGATTAAAACAGAAAAAGAGTTGGGACTTTAAATATAGCACATGGCTGCAAAAAGTAAAATGATTGGTGTGTATTATTTATTATTTCATATATATATATATGGTAATACCATAACATGGTAATATACGTTTATAACACTTAATTAATTCATATATGTACACATGTTACATCATAACATAATAAAGTTGTAATTCACAGTGTTGATTTGTAACATACAAAACTTGTTGCTCCATATGAGCATATTACAGTAAAAAAAAATACATGATTACAAAAAGTTCATGTAGATGGTCTTGAAATAAAAGCACATGATTATAGCAATACTGCATCTAAAAAGCTCAATGCATTTTGTGGATTCCCTCCACTTCCTCAGTAGCAGATGTGAGGTAAGTATAAATCAACTGTGAGTTTGAAATGTGGCACTGGGAGCTGAAGGTTCTTTGGGGGCCTCTGTTCTGGGAGCTGTGATAGTATGGCCCACGACACAAGGTGAAAAAACACCAAGAAACAAACATCCCTGGGAATATAGGGCCAGATTCACATACAAATACGTTACGATGCAGCGGCGTAACGTATCCCATTTACGTTACACCGCCGCAAGTTTACAGCGTAAGTGCCTGATTCACAAAGCACTTACCTGTAAACTTGCGGCGGCGTAGCGTAAATCCGCTCGGCACAAGCCCGCCTAATTCAAATGGGGCGGGCACCATTTAAATTTGGCGCGTTCCCACGCTGAACGTACTGCGCATGCTCCGTCCGTAAAATTACCCTACGTGCATTGCTCTAAATGACGTTGCAAGGACGTCATTGGTTTCGACGTTAACGTAAATGGCATCCAGCGACATTCACGGACGACTTACGCAAACGACGTGAAATTTAAAATTTCGACGCGGGAACGACGGCCATACTTAACATTGGCTAGGCCACCTAGAGGGCACCCTTAGTTTTACGCCGCGTATCTCTACGGAAACAACGTAAATTTAGAGCGACGGGCAAAGTGGACGTTCGTGAATCGGCGAAACTAGTCATTTGCATATTCTACACCGACCGCAATGGAATCGCCACCTAGCGGCCGGCCTAGAATTGCAGCCTAAGATCCGACGGTGTAAGTCAATTACACCTGTCGGATCTTAGGGCTATCTATGCGTAACTGATTCTATGAATCAGGCGCATAGATACGACAATCGTATCTCAGAGATACGATGGCATATCAGGAGATACGCCGTCGTATCTCTTTTGTGAATCTGGCCCTTAGTCCCCAATTAGTAAACAGTGGTGATGCAGTAAACATCTCCAGGAAGCATCTTGTAATCCTAAATGCAAAAGCCATGATCCAAAGTAGTGCACAGTATCCCAAGGAAACAGAGCCAATGTGTGTAAGGTTCACGGTCCACATGCGTATGGTTATATATACCAAGGAGGCAATATCTAATCACAAAGATTCTTTGCTGCCAGATGGTTGGGGAGTAGCAGATGCAAACATAGCAATCAGTGCATAACTGTACATCTTAATCATTCATGTACAGAGCAATGGGAAATGAGAAAAAGAGAAAAAATGGGCATGGTCTCAATATTGATGAACTTGAAACATACTATTAATATACATGTGTGACCAGTTCTCTTGGTTCTAAACATCCATACACCAGGTATCAGCTGTGAGAGAGTAGAACTGTATACACTGAGAAAGATGATACTATCAGTATATGTAAGCACAAGGATGTATCCATTTAGATTCCCATTGTGTTAAATGCTGCTCAAGCTCCATTCTTGATAACCTTGCAAATAGTGTCTACATTACCCAAAATAGTATTCACAGCCACATATAAATATATGACTATTCCTCTTTGTTCTAAACATCCATACACCAGGTATCCACTGTAGTAGAGGTGATATAGACTCACCGGACACTCTATTAGGTACACCTTGCTAGTACCGGGTTGGACCCCCTTTTTCCTTCAGAACTGCCTTAATTCTTTTTGGACCATTCTCTGTAAACCCTAGAGATGGTTGTGCGTGAAAATCCCAGTAGATAAGCAGTTTTTGAAATACTCAGACCAGCCCGTCTGGCACCAACAACAATGGCACATTCCAAGTCATTTAAATCCCCTTTCCTCCCCATTCTGATGCTCAGTTTGAACTTCAGCAAGTCATCTTCACCATGCCTAAATGCATTGAGTTGCTGCCATGTGATTGGCTGATTAGCAATTTGTGTTACTGAGCAATTGAACAGGTGTGCCTAATAAAGTGATCGGTGAGTGTATATATGCTTAGAAAGGCAACACCATCCATACATAAGACACAGGGGTAGATCCACAAAGAAATTACGCCGGCGTATCTATTGATACGCCGGCGTAATTTCAAAATTCCCGCGTCGTATATTTGTTTTGAATCCTCAAAACAAGATACGACGGCATCTCGGCTAGATCAGACAGGCGTAAGTCTTCGTACGCCGTCTGATTTAAGATGCAATTTTTCGGCGGCCGCTAGGTGGCGTTCCCATCGTAATCCGCGTTGAGTATGCAAATGAGCTATTTACAGCAATCCACGAACGTACGTCGGCCCGACGCTTTTTTTTCCGTCGTTTGCGTTCGGCTTTTTCCGGCGTATAGTTAAAGCTGCTATACTGAGGCGTACTCAATGTTAAGTATGGCCGTCCTTCTCGCGTACAATTTTGAATTTTTTACGTTGTTTGCGTAAGTCGTTTGCGAATAGGAATTTGCGTAGAATGACATCACCGTCATAAGCATTGGCGGGTTCCGGTTTAATTTCGAGCATGCGCACTGGGATACCCCCAGGGACGGCGCATGCGCAGTTCCAAAAAAACGTTGTTTACGTCGGGTCACGACGTATTAACATAAAACACGCCCCCATTCGATCCATTTGAATTCCGCACCCTTACGCCACGAGAGATACACTACGCCGCCGTAACTTACGGCGCAAATTCGTTGAGGATTCAAACCAAAGCAAAGTAAGTTACAGCGGCGTAGCGTATCTTACATACGCTGCGCCCGGCGCAGATGTATGTGGATCTGCCCCCAAGTGTGTATCCATTTAGATTTCCATTGTTTTATATCCTGCCTGAGCTCCATAAGAGATGACCTTGTACATAGTGCCATGTGCATTAGGACATTTAGCTCAGTCATGTCAGGGCTCTAGTCCTGCGGGAACGCGTGGGAACGGAGTTCCTGCACTTTTTTCACAGCAGGAACGCAGTTCCCTTTGCAGAACTAGAGCAGCCTAGAGCAGCCGAGCTGCCCGAGCCAATCCTTCACTAAACAGCGATGCCCAGCTTGAGTCACTGTCAGGGGCAGGCGAACCTTAGTAATCCTTTATGTTACTGGCCGCTTCCTGTATATGGATTCATCGGATAGTGTGCGGGTATTCCGTCACTTCCTCGATGCCGCAATGTCTCCTGGGAGCTTTTGTCATTGTTCCCAGGAGACATTCCGGAGGTCTGCCGCGAGTTATCGCGGGATTTAGAAAGAACTTGCTTAAAAAAACATGCGGTTTAGTAATTATGCATATGAGCGTATCATTTTTTTTTTTTTTGGTGGGGGAGTGGATCTTGGGTGGGAGTTCCCACACTTTTTTGCCCATGACTTGACCCCTGAGTCATGTCATTTCTCAAGTTTATGAAGCCATTCAGCACAGTACACTTGTAGGAAGGGGCTTCTTTCTGGCAGGATCATATAAGTATTTTGGGTGGATCTTAGCAAAAGGAGATGAGGGAGAGAGAAGGATGGGCACCCTTGCTACCGGGAACATCAAGGTTACCACTATTTATTGAAATAGAACTGCTGATTGATGGATTACTGCAGAGATGTAATTCATTGGCCTTTTAAAGGAGATTGCTGCAATAAAATTGAGTTTGACCAAGCCTGTGGCTGTTTCTTGTGTCTGAAGTGGAACCTTAGTAATCTGGTTGTTGTGGAGCGAGGAAGCACACTTTTAAGCTATTTCATCTCATCTCATCAGTGCATATCATGAAATACCCACATGGTAAAGACAGATATCAGTGTACCCAACTGTTTGCAAACCTTGTCAGGCTAGAAAATGGTGGAGGATGGGGGAATTGAAAGCCTGTCCTGGATCGACATGAAGACATTGTGCCTGGCTCAAAAAGTGTCCCTGGCCAGAGAGGCGTGATTGAAGAGGGAGACTAGGAGTATGGTGAGTGTGTGTATAGGGTGCAACATGTCTTAGGCACACCATAAATGCTGTTTTACTGGAGAAGAAAAGTGCTTAGAGAGCTGTGGACTATGTGCAGCCTGGCGTTAGACCTTAATCTGTCCTGTATTAGGTAGCAAGATGGGGTACGTGTGGGTTACTCAGTTACGGTCTTAGGACCTGCCTATACACTAGTCAGTCCTGGCATTTGAAAGATGTTTGGCATAGATCAGGACTGTTTTAGTGTTCACCTGTTCATAGCTTAAAGTGGTGCTTCACTTCTTGTCTGTCTCCTCCCACATTTGGCACTTTTTTTGGGGGGGGGGGATACCTGGTTTTGACAGGTACCAGCTCCCACTTTGGCCCCCCCTCCTTCCCTCGCAGCTGACCCATTCACAAAGGGAACATAATTAACCTCTTCCTCGTCCCCTAGTGTTAACCCCTTACATGCCAGTGGCATTTTTACAGTAATCAATGCATTTTTATAGCACTGACCCAATGGTCCCAAAAATGTGTCAAAAGTGTCTGAAGTGTCCGCCATAAGGTCGCAGTACCAATAAAAATCACTGATCGCCGCCATTACTAGTAAGAAAATATACATATTAATAAAAATGCCATAAAACTATCCCCTATTTTGTAGTTGCTATAATTTTTGCGCAAACCAATCAATAAACGCAATTTTTTTTAATGAAAAATATGTAGAAGAATACGTATCGGCCTAAACTGAGGAATTTTGATTTTTTTTATAGATTTTTGGGGGATATTTATTAAAGCAAAAAGTAAAAAAAAAAATTTTTTCAAAATTGTCGCTCTATTTTTGTTTTTAAGCGCAAAAAATAAAAAACGTAGAGGTGATTAAATACCACCAAAAGAAAGATCTATTTGTAGGAAAAAGAGGACGCCAATTTTGTTTGGAAGCCACATCGCACGACCGCGCAATTGTCAGTTAAAGCGACGCAGTGCCGAATCGCAAAAAGTGGCCCAGTCATTGACCAACAAAATGGTCCGGGGCTAAAGTGGTTAAAAGTTTTAGGTCATTTGTGATAATAAACAGTAAAGTTTCAACATTTCAATTATGGAAAATTGGGGAAAGAAACTGCGCTAAGGATGTGAAAAACTCCCAAAAATACATGAATAAACAATAAGCTGCAAAACCTGCTGAATAACAAAACAGTGAACAAATGTGGAAAAATAAATAGGTTGTGCTAACTGTATAATGGTAGCACAAGAAGTGCATAAACCTAAAATGACAAATGATGAATGTAAATAAATAAATAAACCATTATTCATTTATTCACATTCATCATTTGTCATTTTGGGTTTATGCACTTCTTGTGCTACCGTTATACAGTTAGCGCAACCTATTTATTTTTTCAACATTTCATACCCTTTATGTAGATGTCAGGACTAAACTAATCAATGTGGGGCTAAAAAAAGTTATTGATCCTTTAGGTCAGACATTGATAACAGTCATGTAACAGTCACAGCAGGGGAGTTTTGCCTGATCTCTATAGCTTTTTAATCTAAAACTTGTGCAGATCATAACAGATAAACATCAGGTAGGTCAAAATATTTAAGTGGGTGTAGCACCAGCAGAATACAGCACATGTAGTGATTCTGTGTGTTTCAGGTGTAATGCTTGCTGCATCTTTAGTGCTCTCTCATTAAAAAGCATATTATATAGAGTTTAATGGTACAATGGTACACGTGAAATGCATGTAAATGGTTGACGTGAAATGCATATAAAGCACACCAAAAATATGAACTGGCCCTGATTTACACCATAAGAAAATTAAGATCAGAGATGTAAATTCCACCATGCAGCCGCAATACTCTTCAACAACATATACTGCAACACTCTCTTAAGTTGTCTTATATAGTATTTGTATGCTCTGACTATGTATGTTTTGTGTGCTGCATATGCTGCATATGCTGTAACTGTGTACTGTGTACTTTGTATGTCTCTTCTCTGTGCTCTGTACATATTTTTTATGTATGTCCAGGGCAGACATCAGAAGTTTTTGGGCCTTTTACACAGATTTAGGCCTGGGCCCCCCAAGCCTGACCACCAACATTCCCCAGGGCTTGCCCATGGGCCATCCTACCTAATCTGCACACCAGCCACCTCACCTGTATGCACTCAGCCTCCCCCCTCAATCCTGTATATATGTCAGCCCCCTCACACACCTGTATATATGTCAGTGCCCCCCCCCCACACACACACACACACATCTGTATATATGTCAGTATGAGTGTATGCTTGGACACTGTATATGTATGCATGTCTGCCCTGACACTGTGTATGTACAGTATGTGTGTACGCCTGGACACTGTATATGTATGCATGTCTGCCCTGACACTGTGTATATACAGTATGTGTGTATGCCTGGACACTGTATATGCATGCATGTCTACCCTGACACTGTGTACGTACAGTATGTGTGTATGCCTGGACACTGTATATGTATGCATGTCTGCCCTGACACTGTGTATGTACAGTATGTGTGTATGCCTGGACACTGTATATGTATGCATGTCTGCCCTGACACTGTGTATGTACAGTATGTGTGTATGCCTGGACACTGTATGTGTATGCATGTCTGCCCTGACACTGTATTGTACCATATGTGTGTATGCCTGGACACTGTATATGTATGCATGTCTGCCCTGACACTGTGTATGTACAGTATGAGTGTATGCCTGGACACTGTATATGTATGCATGTCTGCCCTGACACTGTGTATGTACAGTATGAGTGTATGTTTGGACACTGTATATGTATGCATATCTGCTCTCACACTGTGTAGTGTGGATGCAGAGACACTGTGTTTGTGTCTTCCCTGACATTGTGTATGTAAGTGTGGATGCCTAGAGACTGTATATGTGTGTGTTTGCCCTGGCACTGTGTATGTTTGTACCTGCCCTGACACTATGTATGTATGTGTCTGCCTTGGCACTGTGTAAGTGTGGATTCCTGGACCCTGTACATGTGTGTGTTTCTGCCCTGGCATTGTATTTGAGTGTTTTTGTGTTTGCCGTGATATTGTGTGTGACTACCCTGACATTTGGGGATTGATTTACTAAAAGCAAATACACTTTTCAGTTGCACTCGCCAAGAGCAGTTGCTCCACAGCTTAGTAAATAAGCAGAAGCTCTGCTGACTTCTATCATCCAATCATGTGCAAGCAAAAATGCATTTTTTTTCCCTTGCATGTGATTGGGTACTCAAGCTTTACCTCATTTACTAAGTTCTGGAGCAACTGCACATGCAGAGCACAACTGCCCTATGCAAAGTGCACAGTCTATTTGCTTTTGGTAAATGAACCCCAAAGTGTGTTTGTGTATGCCCTGACACTGTGCATATAGGGTAGATAGATTGCTGCTTTATTAAGCCTATTGTGGTTTTAAATAATATAGTTAGTATAATATAACATGGTAAATAGTAAACAATTTGGTTCTTTTGTGTCATGATGTGCCATCATTCACATTTTCCCATAGGGAATGTATTGTCTCTAGTATGGACACAAGGTATACTACCTGTTTGTTCTTGCATTATGTCATTGGCTCCAGCAGAGACATTCCTGCGCAGGACTCCTTTGCATGTGACCTCCTCACTTTGCTGTATCTCACACGTGATTCCGGGTCTCATCTCTCTCTCCTTTGCATTAACTGTCCTGTGTCCTGTTAGGCTCAATTCTCCTCGCAGCTCTTTGTTTTCTTTCTCTAGCTTGCTGATCTCCGAATGCATTTCTCTGATCACATGCAATAGTTGCGTGTCTCCCTCCATAAAGGAATTCCTCCACTTTCTTCTTTTCTCCCCTGTTTGGTGATCCCTCAGGAAGGTGTACTGACCCAGTGGATACGGCAAGAGTCACCAAATCAACTGCTTGTGGCATTATTTACTAATGATCATTAGAACAATAACAGGCGGCCCTACGCTCAGCTCTAGGTCATCTTTCAGCAGGATGTGAGCTTGGATTAAGCGTTTAGACAAGAGGCCTTTAATTATTTAAACCTGCATGGTTTTTGCTTTCCGTGAAACTTTACTATGTCTATAACTGACATAGGAGCTCCTTTTAATGCCTCCATGACTGATTAATCCTTAAATAGCTATACGGCTTTATAAACTTACCACCTTTACAATAAAAAAAGCAGTCAGCAGAGGCTTGCAGGCTTTGTATTTAAAGATTGGGTTACAATGGAACTAACTCGGCATACAGAACACTGGCATGTTGTGATTCATGGTATGATTTATGTATAGTCTATACTGCAAACTGAATGCTTATGTTAAAGGACACATTTCTCAAAATAATATATAAAATATATTACTCCTACTAACACTAATAGCTGTATCATAACCATCTGGTCATTATTTCATATCAATTTTGCTTGCAATCATTCAAGTTATTTGAAGTTTCAAATCAGCCAGTGCCAAATCCTAATTTTGCTCTTAGGTTTACTTTCTTGCAATTGGAATTGCAGATTATTTAGAACCTACCAATTCAATATTTATAGCTGGCTATACAGCTCACGATCTGCTATGGATCTCCTATACATTTACCAACAACTGTTCACGACTGGATATGTAACCTGGACTGTAGCTGATAATTGCTATGGAATGTTTACCTTTGTTGCTGCTGTATTATCCTTCTGCAGTGTGGACAGGGTTACACATATTCATTACATACATCATAACACATTTTCTTATAGTCAGCCCTGTGACAGTGTTTACCACTTTATTAGCCGGTTTAATTACCAAAGAGGCTAGTAAGAGCTGTTCGCTGTATGGCAAAGACAATCTGTGCTATCCCCTTAAAAACAAAGTGCTAGTGAAAATATTTGAAAAAAATATATATTGAACCAATTAAAGTGACGGTGCTGGACCTAGTTACAAAAAAGCCTAATATTGGACTTTGTGCATATATGAAACCAGCATCAGCATAGGCCGATCAGCTGGGGGCGTGGTGACGTCAGCGATACTCGCTCCACCCGACGCTGTGTTTCTTCCGAATGGGCATCAACAGGGAAAGGAGGCGTAAGATCGGACGTCACACACCACACTCTTATATATACACAAAGCGGAGAGTGACACCGGAAACGCCATGATAGAGCACCCGAATATGTACCCAGTACGGCCAGCTCCTTTACTTCCACTAAGACACGCGTTCGCTGATCCTGGGACAAGTTAGATCCAAGATCCCTATTAGATGGTAGACCTTCTATGGCTTTAGAGACACATTTCAGAAATGCCGCTACATTAGTATTTGATGATACTGCAGGCAATTTTGAGATTTACGACTGTGTTTGATAGAAATATCGTCCTGATCAGGACTGAGAGACGATTCCAGTAGTTCATCTAAGTCAATTTGATCAACAAGATCCAACGTGTTGTCTTCATATAGTAGAGCTAGATCTCTCAAAGCCCTACACTCCTGTAGAGTCAATTTGTTAGAGATGGTCTCCTCACACAACTTTACATGTTATAATTTAAGTAAAATCTTTCATGCAAATATTTGTTGGTCTTTGATAATGATTTATCTAAATTTGCCATAGGACAAAAGCCCAGACCTAAAGACAATACTTCTGTTTCAGATGCCATTAAGACATGAGATAACTTAAAAGAGAAATATCTTAACAATTTTTTTTTTAATCATACTTACCTAGGTAGATGGTAGACCCATCCTCCGCTGGCTCTATAACTGAGAACTGAGCGATCAAACATTGCTGATCGCTCGATACTCAGAGCTCCACAAGCAGACAGCTCTGTCTGCTCAACCCCCCAATGCCCAGTGGAGCACTGAGCTGTGGAGGGGGCGAGAGCAGCTGGCTTATGCTCTCAGCAGCTCGCTGAGAGGCTGAGCCAGGTGCTGGTCCAAGGTTGTGGACAGATCCCAGCCATATTGTCACAATCTTTCCACAAGCTGGACCAGCTCTCTGACATCAGCTGACAGTGGGCTTCACCAAAGAAACCAAATTGTGTACTGGATCATGTTCAAGTGTCCTTCTTTTCAATTCATTTTTAGAAGAATGTCCTGACGTCCGATGATGCCTTTTCCAAAAAATGTTGTTGTTATTCTTAGTGCTGCATGAAGAGGTTTGTGAAGAGAGTACGGCATCTGAAATGGAGTGCTACATAGAATTATTTAATGAGTGAACAGTTTGTGCCTGTGTGCGAAAATACCTTTGGGAGGGTGCCTTCCATCTACATGCTGATTATATTTAGCTTTTTTTGGATAATATTGTTTGTTATTGGTACTCACATGTATTTACATTGTAGAATGTACTGTTTTCCTCCTGATGAAGACTCTTTGCCAGTTGTAACATGTTGAGGTTTTTGAGCCACCATTTGAAAGACATCTGGATGGATGTAATACTGTATACTTGTGATACAGAAAAAGCAATACTGCATTTTTAATTATACTTATTCCTAAATATGGAAGGTTGTGTGGTCAAAACCAGAATTAATCAGTTTAGTGTGTATGGCACCAACATCCCTTCTATGTTACTTATTCTTAGTGTATGGTAATGTTTTAAATGTTGTTAATAAAGTCTACAATTTTTTTGAATTTTCATTGTTTTCTGTAAAAGTCCCACCCCGTTCCCTTCTTTCAGCATGCTAGGTTCCTGTACTACTTTGGTGTGATTCCAGTGTGATTTTGGCCCCACAGAATGCAAACCACAACCAAGCTGCATCTAAGTTGCATCCAAGTTGCACATAAAAATTTCACTGAAAATAAAATTGAATCACAGCAGCTGAGTTTCTACTTACCTGTTACACTGTTTCTTTGTCCGTATTTATCGGCGTATAACACGCACTTTTTTCCCTTTAAAATCAGGGGAAAATCGGATACACAGAAAGAAGATCTCGGCTCCTATGTAATTTAGCGGCGCGCTCGCTCCTCTTCCCTCAGATGTAATTTAGCGGCGATCTCGCTCACCCTCTACCCTCGGTGACAGACGGAGCGCCGGATACACAAGAAGAAGATGTCGGCTCCTATGTAATTTAGCGGCGCTCGCTCCTCTTCCTTCAGATGTAATTTAGCGGCGATCTCGCTCACCCTCTACCCTCGGTGACAGACGAAGCGCCGGATACACAGGAAGAAGATCTCGGCTCCTATGTAATTTAGCGGCGCACTCGCTCCTCTTCCCTCAGATGTAAATTAGCGGCGATCTCGCTCACCCTCTACCCTCGGTGACAGACGGAGCACCGGATACACAGGAAGAAGATCTCAGCTCCTATGTAATTTAGCGGCCCTCGCGCCTCTTCCCTCAGATGTAATTTAGTGGCGATCTCGCTCCCCCTCTTCCCTCGGTGACAACAGAGATGATCTGATGCTGAAAGGTAAAAACTGCAGATTGGCACTAAACAGGGCATTTTGGGCACTAATCAAACGGCATTGAAGATCAATGCTGCAGATGAGCACAGATCTGGCTGCATTGATGCTCAGATAGCTCAGATACCATTATTTTGCTTCTAAGTGGTTCATTTAAAAAAAAAAAAAATCCTAAAACTTTCCTCTTAAATTGGGGTGCGTGTTATACACCGGAGCGTGTTATACGCCGATAAATATGGTACATGTCGTTTATTGCTTCTCTAAATCATTAAACAATTGTTATGATTACTTTATGCATTTCCAGTCCAATGCATATATGTTTAATTGTGTTACTATTATCTCGGATGTGTTTAAAGCCTGATGAAGGGCTGATGTAACCCCGACTGGATGCCATTTGATACACACGATTGCCTTTTTACTAAATAAATAGAGTGGCACAACCTTGAACTGCTTTCTTATAATATTGAGATTGTCGGGTCAATCCTAGTTGCGTGCACCACTTGGAACAATATAGATGTTCTGCAAAACATATTTATGTACATATATATATTTTGTGTGCATATAATATATATATATATATATATATATATATATATATATATATATATATATATATATATATATATATACAGATCTACAGTATCTCACAAAAGTGAGTACATCCCTCACATTTTTGTAAATATTTTATTATATCTTTTTATGTGACAACACTGAAAAAATTACACTTTGCTATAATGTAAAGTAGTGAGTGTACAGCTTGTATAACAGTGTAAATCTGCTGTCCCCTCAAAATAACTCAACACACAGCCATTAATGTCTAAACCGCTGGCAACAAAAGTGAGTACACCCCTAAGTGAAAATGTCCAAATTGGGCCCAAAATGTCAATATTTAGTATGGCCACCATTATTTTCCAGCACTGCCTTAAACCTTTTGGGCATGGAGTTCACCAGAGATTCCCATGTTGCCACTGGAGTCCTCTTTCACACTTCAATGACGACATCATGGAGCTGGTGGATGTTAGAGACCTTGCGCTCCTCCACCTTCTGTTTGAGGATGCCCCACAGATGCTCAATAGGATTTAGGTCTGAAGACATGCTTGGCCAGTCCATCACCTTTACCCTCAGCTTCTTAAGCAAGGCAGTGGTCGTCTTGAAGTTGTGTTTGGGGTCATTATCATGTTGGAATATTGCCCTGCGGCCTAGTCTCTGAAAGGAGTGGATCATGCTGTGCTTGAGTATGTCACAGTACATGTTGGCATTCATGGTTCCCTCAATGAACTGTAGCTCCCCAGTGCTGGCAGCACTTATGCATCCCCAGACCATGACACTCCCACCACTATGCTTGACTGTAGGCAAAACAAACTTGTCTTTGTACTCCTCACCTGGTTGTCGCCACACACATTAAGTAATACATCATTTGTGAGTAACAATAAGAAGTTGTTACGGATGTACAAATGAATGCCAGAGATATTTCTGAGACCTAGGGCACTAGGCATACATGAGAGAGGATATATAGACTTTGCAACAGCTTTTAGTAATGAGGAGTAATAAACAGTACCCTGAATAGAGAGGGGGAGTCATTTAATGTTGGACAGAGACATGGCCTTAGCTAAATAGGGTCACATGGATTGGGGTATTGTGCTAACTAGGCCAACTTTATGTAGAGCAACAATTCTTTTTTGTAGATCCTCAGAGAGTTCTTTGCCATGAGGTGCCATGTTGAACTTCCAGTGACCAGTAGGAGAGAGTGAGAGCGATAACACCAAATTTACCACACCTGCTCCCCATTCACACCTGAGACCTTGTAACACTAACGAGTCACATGACACCGGGGAGGGAAAATGGCTAATTGGCAGCATGGTGGCCAAGACCATACAGTGGTTTAACAGGACAGGTTCCACTCAGAACATGCCTATTATATAACAATAATAATGAATAAACTATAACATTTAAAAGATAACATTACCTTTAGGATCAAATTACTGGTTCACAGTTTTCATAGCCCATGCACTACTATTCCCAACATGGTTACTAAATTGAAAAGGAATGTGGAAGGATCATATCCATCGGTTATTATACTTGCATCGTTTATAAATGAATTTATTATGGAATAGTTCATGCATACTATAGAGTCTAATATAAATGAATCTCTTTTTAGTGCTGTGAAATGTTACGTTGTGCGAGAAGTGAACACAAAAATTAGCTGCTAACACAGTTGAGACAAAGCAAAAACTGGTGAATATGATGGTGTTGACTTGGTAAGGTGTATACCACCCATGTCACACTATGTGAGTTTTTTTTCCCATTACGCATGTTATGTGGTTACCGTATCTTTGGTTCCAACAAGACTACATGTATTTACACTTCCTGGTGTTTACTGGAATTTGCAGTGCAGACTGATATGCGGATTCAGGACCAGCTGGATACATCTTGCTGACTGATTATATAAGCCTGTTTTGACTTGGGTGGTATACACCTTACCAAGTCAACACCATCTGGTAAGCCTCCTCCTTACATCAGTGGTGGTGTCTCTATTCTTTCACAGAGAGGGTCACATCCATGTGGGACTTTCAATTCAACCTTGCAGTTTTTTCTACACTTTTGGACTGTTATTTATGTGTGGTCACAATAGAGGACTGATTCGTTCTGATTTATTTGTTTCATTTTTTTTTATTTTCACGGATCACACTGAGTCACTGAAATTTAGATTTCATATATATGTATGTTTGCAACATTTGGTATGAGTTGTTAACTGACTTTTTCACAAAAATAAGTGCTACACTTTTTTCATATTCACCAGGACCTTCATTATTATTTTATTGCTGTGTGTGACCCCATTGAGATTTCCCCACTTCCTGTCCTTGTGACACTCTGTGAAAAAGGCAGGAAGTGAATGAAAATCACATTGTGCACACAACCTTTTAAGCCCAGACAGGTTTTTCCTGAGAAATAGAAGTGCATAGTAATAACATACACCACAAAATAGACCAACAGACATATTTCTTTTGTTTTATGTAACAAGGCCTGTCATATTTCGTAATAATAATTTCCATACTGTTTTCCTATACAGTATATTGTGTTCTAGAAATATGTTGTTAGCCAGTATAAAAAACAATGTCATGGTCCTGTAGTTTGGTTTGCTCAGTAAATTAAGATTCAATTCATGTTGTGCCTTCACTACAGAGAAAATTCCGGACAATGGTTTGAAAAGAAAATCGCACATTTTCTTTTGACAGGCGCCACACAAACTGTCAGTGCCATCTCAACAAAAGGCAACGCCTAAGGCGAATATGTAACGTGTGCCCTAAATGCAGACTTTATTTACTGTATATAGCTGTCCTATGAGGTCAGACTGAAAAAAAAAATCAAGCCAAATTTTAGCGTTTGCAAAAATGTAATTCCATGTAATTGTCAGTAAAGGTATAATGTTAGCTTTGGTGTCAGTGTAGAATGCTTGTCTCTGTTATAACTAAGTACACTCCAAACTGTCAGACTCTAGTGCCTGCTTATGTATATTTTCTGATTGAGAAGAATGACAAACAATAATACTGACTGCTGTGTGTAAATATACTCTTCCAATTTCCAGTGTCTATGTGCGAAAATTCTGTTAATAGTAAAAAATATACCAGCACCCCATTGATATTAGGATGGCCAGGGCCACAAAAAAGTCAGAGAATAGGTGTAGGAACACTCCCCCTATTCCCCTCACCCTATGACACTGTGCGCACCATGTCATAGGGTGTGTGTGTGTGTGTGATGCCCTATCCCCTGAAGACATCATCTATGGTGAAACACGTTGGAAGGAGCTGAGCACGCCATTGTCACCACACCTCCTGGAGTAAGCAGCACAGACTTTACTGCTTTGATTTCTCTATATCTGTGAGTAGTATTGGATCTTAAATAAACCAATACTGCTCCCATTGTATTTGACTATGTGGAACATTTTTGTTTCATCCTTTATGTTCCATGCTGGCATACATTTATTGAGGTTCCCATGAGTCTCTTTGGGGATCACCAAAACAGTGTCCAAGTGTTGACTCATATGTTATACATGCCTTTATGATCTCAGATGATTAGGGGTCATATCAGTCCAGTAAGAGGCACAAAATTTAGTTTTGGTGATGAGGAAATCACTGGATTAGACCAGCATGAATGTTTCTTTCAAACGTACAAGATATTCTTTAGATGTGGATTTTCACATGTTATACGTATGTATCACTGGCATTGCTATATTTCACTTGATGAATGTTCATTACTGAAGGAATGGTTTGATATTGAAATGTTTGGTTGAATTATATCACATTGCATTGAGTCCCAATATATACAGAGTGTTTGTGGGGTAGGGCAACATATTTTGTAAATGAACCTTGTTATCTTGTATTTGGATATTTTTGCAAGCAGCTTTCCAATACTGCCCAGAGAGGAAGAGCACATCACGGCTGTGGGAATTATAGGATTTGTGAGTAAATAGGTGAGTAAAACGGGGGGCTAGGGGGCTGGTCACTGTCAGAAGTTTTTTAACCTTAATGAATAGGATGCATTAAGGTGAAAAAACACGAGGGTTTACAACCCCTTTAAAGAGTATTTCCACTTCTGCAGCCAAACTGGGCTAACACCTACTTTATATTTGTGTTACAATGGTTTGAAAAGGGGGCTGGTCTAATGGAGCACCACATCCTACTATAATAGCAACAAAGCAAACAATAATGGACTTTAAAGGGGTTGTAAAGACAAAAATATTTTCCTCTTAAATTAAAGTCTGACAGTAGCTGATAAAGTAAAAAGTAATGTTTTGCATTATAACTAGTTTGATACCTGTTGAAATCAAGCTGTTTTATTCACCTCCGTCACTCCTGAATCATTATTCTCACTGACTTCCTGGTTTGCGGTGCGCATTCTTTCTTGCTACATCACGGCCTAATGGGAACTACAGTTCCCATTAGGCTTAGCCTCCATGCCTGTGAGGGATAAGAGAGCATCTTCACGTAGGGCTGTAGTCATAGGGAGGGGGTGAGCACATTCTGCTTTCCACCATGCAAAACGGCTCAGATGCTGGTGGAAACCAAGAAAAGGAGAGACAGGAAATGGCATTTTTAAACCTGGATTACTGTATTTTGGAGGTCAAATGAAAAAACGAGGTAAGTGATATTTAAATGCTCTAGCTTACAGCAATCAATTGATCTAATAAAAAACGAACCTTTAGTGTTCCTTTAAGGGTACCCAAAAACATGTAGTGTTTAAAATCCACCTTTTATTTACAAATGTTAATAAAACATGCACATACTGCATTAAAAGAACGCATATTAACATTTCTGTTTAATATCTAAGTACTCTTTTCTGACAGTTTAGTTGCACTCCCAGTTGCTATAATTATAGTTTCAATATTATTTCTGTGACACAATGTACAGTATAAACTCTATTTTGTCATAGTAATCAACATCGTTGAGACATCAAGTGTCAATAAGTACTATACCACTGTCCATGAAAGGTGAAAATCAATAGTGGCAAGTAGGTGGTGGTAAGAATGTCAACTCTAAATCCCTCAAAGGGGGAACTTTGTAGATGTTAAGAATAACGACTCATACTTTTAAGTGCAGCCAAGTAGGAAGAGTAAAAATGTATAAAGAAAAGATCAAAGCGCAAAAATAATAGTCATTTCCTTGAAGAAATAGGAGGGGGGACTGGGGGCTCATCTGCAGAGCAGACAGTGATGTCATATGTTCCCATTTACAGCATAACTTAACATTTTTAAATCGCAGCCTACTTCTTTTGGATGTCCAATTCTGAAAGTTCGAGCAAGGAAAATTTCTCCTTAGTTGTTTTACCATAATTAACCTTGTCTGTACTGTGCAGGTCGATATCACGTACCAGACTTGAGCATCATCTGTTTTAGCAAAAGGTTAAAGAATTAGGATCTGGGCTGTTAACCCTCCTGGCGGTATCCCCGAGCGTGACTCGGGGTTGATTTTTTCTACCAAAATTGGTAACCCCGAGTCACGCTCGGGGTAGATATGCAAAGCCTGCAGTGTGCGCTGGCTTACCTTCTCCTGGATCCAGCGATGTCACCACGCTGTGTGAGCGAGCGGGACCTCGCTCGATTCACACAGCGTCCTCCTGTGCCGCCGATCTCCGTTCCCTGCGACGTTAGGACGCACGGGAGCGGAGATCGGTGCCAAATTCAAAAAAGTAAACAAACACTATACATACAGTATACTGTAATCTTATAGATTACAGTACTGTATGTAAAAAAAACACACCCCCCCTTGTCCCTAGTGGTCTGCCCAGTGTCCTACATGTCATTTTATATAATAAAAACATTTCTTTCTCCCTGCAAACTGTAGATTGTCCATAGCAACCAAAAGTGTCTTTTTATGTCAAAAATGGTTTTAGATCAGCTAGAAAACAGCGATAATAAATTATAATCACTTGCAGAATTGTGCGATAGCGATTTGTGGGGAAATTCGTCATAAAAAAAAAAATAATGACAGCGACAATTCTGCAACTGATCAAATTTCAGTGATTTTGAGTTGATTACATTATTGAATATTTTTGTATTTTAATTATATTATTACTTGCTATAATTATTTATAATTATTTATTATATTATAATTTAAAATTTTGTTTTTAAAAAAATGTCATACCCGGGATGCCTATTAGATTCTTGTTTGGTCAGATTTAAGTGAGTTATTCCTAAAAATCACAGGCCTACAGTATAAAACATAAAATTTCCTTGCAAATAATTGTACCGCTTTCAGCATGTTTTTTCAGAAAGAATCATACCGCCAGGGAGGTTAATGTATGATAATAGTTAGTCCCCAGCCCAGCTATTGGGACACATCATGCTGAGTTAGTGTAGAAATTCTAGCAGTCAACCAAGACATCTTCTCCTAAAAAACATCAACATTTTTAAGATTTTAAACACTATTTTTTTTAGCTATATGCCGTGTACATGGGTACGTACATTATAATAAACATATACTGTAGTGGTTTTACTTATATTTGACTGCAAAAGTAGAAATACACTTCATAGATTGTCCCTAAAGACAATTACAGAAGGAGAAAAAGCAGGACCATGGTGAAAAAGCAATTCAAAGAAAAGTTGTTGTTTGCAACTATTAAACATTCATATATCTAGTGGGTGATTATGATTCTTTAGGAGTAACTAGCATTTCATCCATGATTTACTGTATGCAAAACATTTATATGCATGCTGCCCCTGTTCCCAGCCCGCAGAGTTATACGTTAATATGCACAATGATAACACAGTGCTTTTCTCTCCATTAAACACAAATTACCCTGATCTTCAACTTTAAAGCACTGTGACCTCATCTACAGGAAGACAGAATAAAGCAGGCACAGCATGCTAGAGTTTATTGCTATTCGTATTTGTAAACAAAGTAAATAATATGAAGGAGAATTTTTTCCGCAGCCTGAAAAACCAAATGGTTTTTTGATTCTTTAAAGCTACACTTCAACCAAGCATGGCATTTTGCATTTAAAACTGATCTCCAGGCACTTATAAAAACACCAGCTAATGTAGCTATGTAGTCATAAAAAATAATTAAACCTATTTTATATACAATTAATGTAAGTACATTATGTTAAACAGTTAACCCGTTAAGTCTCTTTTAGAACAGGGAGAGTGAGGGGGCTACCCATACAAGTGCTGACAAAGACTATGCTGGTAACGCCTGTGTGTACTGCTGCTTCTTTATTATCCAATCACAGACTGAGAGCAGGGATGGGACCTAGCTGTATTTCTTAACTGGAGTAAAGAAAAGTCAGGTCACCAACTTGGCTGTGCTGCCTGGCAGGATTGTGCAAATGTCAGCACCATATGGACAAAAGTACAAATCCTTTGGCAGAAACCGTAGATCACGTACATGTATTTTAATTGTGTTTCTAATTATTTGCTTGGAGTTTGATTTCCAATTAACACAAAAGACACAACATAGCTGCTTATTGGTTCAAATATAAATCCTGCCATTCATCTGCCCTGGTAGCCAAAACCTTATAGATATTGGCCCGGATTCAGATACGAGTTACGACAGCGTATCTCCGGATACATCGTCGTAACTCTGAGGCCTCGTACTCACGACCAAACATGTCTGCTGAAACTGGTCCGCGGACCAGTTTCCGCGGACATGTCCGACCGTGTGTACGGCCTAGCGGACCGGTTTCCTGGCCTAGCAGACAGGTTTCCAGCGGAAAAAAGTTTCTTAGCATGCTAAGAAACTTGTCCACTGGAAACCTGTCCGTTGGACATGCCTGATGGTTAGTACGACTCATCGGACATGTCCGCTGGTTATGACGTATAACCAGCGGCACAAAATCCCGCACATGCGTCTAATTGATTCGACGCATGCGTGGAAGCATTGAACTTCCGTGTCAGAGAACGTCAGTGTCTTCTACGTCACCGCGTTCTCTGTCCGCGGGGATTTTGGTCTGATGGTGTGTACACACATCAGACCAAAAGCTCCCAGCAGACATGTCCGATGAAAACGGTCCACGGATCGTTTTCATCGGACATGTCTGCTCGTGTGTACAAGGCCTGAGTGTGCGGGGTTGTATCTATGCGCCTGATTCTTAGAATCAGTTATGCATAGATTTCCCTAAGATTTTCCTAAGATTTCCCTAAGATCCGACCGGCGTAAGTCTCTTACACCGTCGTATCTTAGGCTGCATATTTACACTGGCCGCTAGGTTCCATAGATTTACGCAAGGAATATGCAAATTAGGTAGATATGGCGATTCAGAAATGTACGCCCGCCCTGGGCATTTTTTTACGTCGTTTGCGTAATGCATTTTCCGGCGTAAAGTTACCCCTCATAAAGCTGGGGTAAGTGATGTTAGGTATGGACGTCGCAAACACACGAACAGCGTGGTATTTTACGTCGTTTACGTAAGTCGTTCGCGAATTGGGCTGTACGTAAGTTACGTTCATGGCGAAAGCATTGACAGTTTGCGGCGTAATTTGGAGCATGCGCACTTGGAAACGTGCACGGACGGCGCATGTGCCGCTCGTAAAAAATGTCAATTACGTGGGGTCACAAGTAATTTAAAAAAAACACGCCCACATCATCCACATTTGAATTAGGCGGGCGTACGCCGACACATTTTCCCTTACGCCGCCGTAACTTAGGGCGCAAGTTCTTTCTGAATACGGAACTTGTGCCCTAAGTTACGACGGCGTAATGTATCTGAGATACGTTACGCCCGCCGATAGATACGAAAATGTATCTGAATCCGGGTCGTTGACATTAACTTAACAGTGCTAAATTTGAGCCCAGTCAGCATATCCCCAGGGTTGTCCAGGATAATCTCTATCCTCCATGCCACACTCAACAATAATTAAGGCCCTCTAGAAATCCTGTCATATGCAACAAACGGGACACATGACTAGGCAACCCCTATCAATCTAGACGTTTGGAATAAAGTCTGGTCCAAGGTTCTTTCAATACAACCACTTTGGAATTGGCCTACAAAGCCCTCTTCTGGTGGTACTGGGTCCTGGTCCAGATCACCCTAGCAAATCCCAATTACACTGACAGGTGTTTTCAAGGTTGTAGTTAACGTGACAATGTGTTACATGCATGGTGGCCCTGCCTGAAAACTACTCACCTTCTGGTCCAGGTTCTTTGGGCTTCTTCAAACTTTTTTCTATTTAGTTGTTACAAGGGATGATAAGTCTTCTCTGCTCAACTCTAGGCCTCTATGCCCACAACAATCTTTGTTCCTGCTTTGCTAAGTGCATTGCCTGCACCTGAGTTGTCTGCAATGGAGGATATTCATCTGGGTTCCCACCTGGAGCGGCTATTCCCTTTCCCCATGCCCACAACAATGACTGGCCATGTGCCTCTTCCTGGGGAGTAAGGGGGGGGGGGCAAACAAACGATAGTTAAGGCCTGGAAGAAGTCCTCAGTTTCCTTGCAGAAAGTCAGAGATCGTATGACTGTGATGTAAATAATGAAAAATTTGCATCCTTAAAGTGGTTCTAAAGTTTTTTTTTTACCTTAATGCATTATATTATTTATTTACCATTGGCATTAATGGGTGGTTATCTATTATTCAATGACTGATTATTTGCCATGCTTTGGCCAGTGTGTTACATAATGATGCAAACTAAAACCAGTGGACAATAACATATGGAATATATTTCTATCAGCATTTCCCCTAGCATGTCTATTTAGACTACAGTATTTAGACTATGTATCCAGTGAGGCATCCAAGGATAAAGTACTAACTTGTGTAACTTATTTATGAGTTGTCTGGGTGGAACAGTATCAAACACTTTGTTGAAAATTAGATGAGCTATATCCATACAGAATGACCTCTCTTCCGTAAACCAATGACGCTTTGCATCTTTAAAGCTGTTTGCATTACATTCAAGAAACATTTTATTTTACCTTAAGATGGAGCTGTGCATTTTACATTGAAACACTTCACAATAAAACAAACTTCAAAATAAAAAAAACTTCTAATAGCAAAACATTTAAAATGTACAAACCCAGCCTTACAATATTAGCCAATTTATGCAGACTTTTGACAAGCTGCCCTCTTTTCAGGACCCTAAACTCAATGACAGATTCAACGTTTGTATGTTTTTTGATGCTTTGTCGAATCTTCGTTGTTCATGTTGAATTATCAAGTTAGTTCTAGCTATTTTACTACTCTTCTTTGGTTACAATAAGCCAATAACATTCATCATCATCATTATTTTTGTTTTACTTTCCCCACCCAATTCCAACAGCAATATTTTCTCTCTATAATGTTGAATCTTTTCTCTCTATAATGTCGAATCTTTTCTCTCTATAATGTCGTATCTTTCCTCTCTATGTCAAATCTTTTCTCTCTGTGTAGAATAATCTTGGACTAATAGGGCCAGATTCTTAAACGAGATACGCCGTCGTATCTCCAGATACGCCGTTGTATCTCTGAGTTGCGCGGTCGTACCTATGCACCTGATTCTTAGAATCAGTTACGCATAGATTTCCCGTAGATCCGACTGGCGTAACTGTGTTACACGGTCGTATCGTAAATGCATATTTATAGTGGCCTCTAGGTGGCGCATCCGTCAATTTCCGCGTCAAGTATGGAAATTAGCTAGATACGCGAATTCACGAACGTACGCCCGGCCGACGCAGTACATTTACGCCGTTTAGGTTAGGCTTTTCCCGTAAGTAAGTGCGGCGTACCAATGTTAAGTATGGCCGTCGTTCCCGCGCCGAAATGTGAACATTTTATGTTACGCTACGCCGCCGCAACTTACGGAGCAAGTGCTTTGAGAATACAGCACTTGCCCGTCTAAGTTCCGGAGGCGTAACGTAAATCAGATACGTTACGCACGCACAAAGATACACGATCTTACTTGAATCTGGCCCATAGAGTTAAGGTTAGGCACTTTCGACCACAGGTTTGATAGACACAGATTGTTATTGTCAGCATCATGTCGAATCTCCCATCTATATTTAAATGTTGTTGCAATGAAAACGAAAATAAAGCATTTATTTATGTCAGATCTTTTGTTTTTCGTATTCTGCGCTTTCGTACTACCTGAAATTCGGACGAAAATGCATTCCGACGAAAATGAATGCACATGTCTAGTAACAATACAAAAAACAACATCCAGTGTTACATATTAGTCCCAATTGTAAGCGAACATGTGTATTGAGTCAGCCCAATGACTATCGCCCACAGCATAACTCCTATCATCATACAGTAAACAATTAACATCGACGACTGTCACTCGGTGTAAAGAACGACTCCGGTCAGGGGAGCCCCATTGTTCACTGTAAAATAATATACAAACATTTTGAAAAAGTAAAAAGGGAATAAAGGAAGGGGGAGTGACCCAAGGGTGGGTGTTAGTTGAAGAGAAAAGGGGAAAAGGAAGGAAAAGGGAAAGACAGGAGAGAAATGAAAGAAAGAAAGTCGAAGGAGAGCATAAGTGCTGCTGTGAAGACATACGTAGGAAGGAGTTACCAAGGACAGCGAGGGGGAACACCCTTAGCTACATGTCCTTTCCATCCCACTGTTAGGGTTCAATATTAGGGTGATCGTGCCGGGGTTGACAGCATGTTGGTAAGAGTATCAGAGGCGGAGAAGTGGAGCCAAATGGACCACAACATCCTGTATTTATTGAAGGTGTCGTCAAGGACCAGCATCTCCTCCATTCTCATGGTATCATTCATAATCGATACCCATCATGACAAGGGAGGAGTGGCGGTTGTCTTCCAAAGGGATGGGATGAGCTGTCTCGCTGAGGACATAAAAAACGGAGGAGACTCAGTTTCTGTGATGTTATCGACCCAGGGAGTACTGAGAGAAGGGCAATCATAGGGGAAGGTGTCAGCGTTTCATCGTAAATTTTATTATAACAATCAAATACCTGAATCCAGAAGGGTGGATGCTCTCACATTCCCACCAGACATGGAGATAGGTCCCTATAGAGGAAGTACAATGCCAACAAGTGGCTCAAGTAGACTGAAACATTTTGTGTAACGTGGAGGGGTCACTGTACCATTGTGACAGAACCTTGTAGTTCTGTTCCTGAGAGTAGCAGGATATTGTTGATTTGTTTGTAAAATAAACAAGGTCTGCCAATCCAGCCGGGGTATTTCCTCTCCCAAGTCTGCAGACCACATCCTGGTGTAAGGAGGCAAGTCATTATGTGTAAGAGCTTGTAAGAGACAGTATATAGTTGAGAGAAGGTGTCTGGGTGTTTCAGAGAGGGAGCACAGTCGTTCAAACTCAGTATAAGGGCGGTGGATTTTGGAGGAAGAATGCAAATGCTTCGCAAACGTGGTAAGGTGGAGAGTGGTGAGCCAGGCATGGGAACCTGTCGGCATGACTGGTGTCCCTTGCAACGGGTGTACAAAGGAGTGCACTTGGGGCCAGTTAGAGCGTTTAAAGGGCCCCATCGTTGTCGCTCCTATGCCCTGGGGGAAAGCGGGGTTGTCAAACAAGGAGGACAGTGGGGAGGGGTTTAGAGAACAGAGTGGAGAACAAACCCCTATTATACCAGAGTCTGAGAGAAGCGAGTGTTAGTGGTGAGGGAGAGGGCAGGTGGGCCAAGTTGGACCTGTATCCCAAGAGAAGTGCCCGGAGGTCTACAGGTGCTAAGTCTTGTTCTATGGCGACAGAAGCTTTCAGGAAAGGACGGGGGAACTATTTCAAGATGCGTGCCACATGGGTAGCTTTGTAAAAGGTCTCAAAATCAGGTAGACCGGCCCCGCCCTGCAGCTTCGGAAGAGTAAGTAATTTGTATTTCACCCTAGGCAACCCCCAGTTCCACATACATCTGATAGGGAGTGAGCGTAGGGCTGTAAAGAAGGATTTAGGAACTAAGGTGGGGATTGTCTGGAAGACGTATAATAGCTTGGGCAGAGTATCCATCTTGAGGGTGTTAATCCATCCAAACCATGGCAAGGGGGAACCACCCCATTCCTCCAAGTCCCTCCGTATGCGAGAAAGGAAGGGAACATAATTCAAGGAAAATAAGTTGGAAAGGTTGGAGGGGATGGTGATCCCTAAGTAGGATATTCCCTTCGCCTGCCATTGAAAATAAATGTTTGACCGTAATGAGGACATTGTGAAGGGGGGGTGGGGGGTGGGAGATATTGAGGGCTTCAGTCTTGGATACATTGGGCTGGATTCAGATAGATTTGTGTATTCAGAAAGAACTTGCGCCCTTAGTTACGGCGGTGTAACGTATGTGTGGCGGCGTAAGCCCGCCTAATTCAAATGGGGATGTTGGGGGCGTGTTTTATTTAAATTTGACTTGACCCCGCGTTTTTGACGTATTTTTTGAACGGCGCATGCGCCGTCCGTAAAATATCCCAGTGTGCATTGCTCCAAATTACGCCGCAAGGACGTATTGGATTCGACGTGAACGTAAATGACGTAAAGCTGTATTCGCGAACGACTTACGCAAACGACGTAAAAATTTAAAAACTCGGTGCAGGAACGACGGCCATACTTAACATTAGCTACGCCTCATATAGCAGGGGTAACTATACGCTGAAAAAAGCCGAACGTAAACAACGTAAAAAAATGCGCCGGCGGGATGTACGTTTCTGAATCGCCGTATCTACCTAATTAGCATATTCCTTGCGTAAACATACGGAAGCGCCACCTAGCGGCCAGCCTGAAATTGCAGCCTAAGATACGACGGTGTAAGACACTTACACCTGTCGGATCTTAGGGATATCTATGCGCAACTGATTCTCTGAATCAGGCGCATAGATACGACCTCCCGCACTCACAGATACGACGGCGTATCAGGAGATACGCCGTCGTATCTTGTTTCTGAATCTGGCCCATTGAGTTTGAAATTAAAACAAGTGAAAAATTAGACCTGTTCAGAGTTATGGTGTAACCAATGTTACCAGTTATACAGTAAACCAATGTCCTGCCTAGGAGCAAGCACCCTGATATTAGTTTTGTTAGCCATAAAAAAAAGAGGGACTTTGACTTACCAGTAAACGCCATATCTTGGCGAACAGTACAGGACACCAGCAGTGTATTCATGCACCATTTGATATAGGCGCGAGTCCTTAGTTTTGTAGCAAGCAATGTAGAGTAAACCAAGGAATGGAAGGGAGGGTGCCTCTTCAGAAGGGGGGTCCAGTGCTGCAGGTCAACTGAACTACTCTAAGCTTCAAGATGTTGACGGGGAGGTTGATTTTCCCCGGTGACCATGTTTCTTGGACTTTTAGGGACTGGAACACTCCTTCCCCTGAGAAGCATGTCTGTTGTGTGATAACTTTCCGGTAATAGGGAAGGAAGGACTACCTCACTGTAATGCCCTGTACACACGATCGGTTCATCCGATGAAAACGTTCTGATGGATTTTTTCATCAGATATCCGATGAAGCTGACTTTCATCAGTCTTGCCTACACACCATCAGTTAAAAAAACGATTGTGTCAGAACGCGGTGACGTAAAACACAACGACGTGCTGAGAAAAATGATGATCAATGCTTCCAAGCATGCATCAACTTGATTTTGAGCATGCATGGATTTATAACCGATGGACGTGCCCACAGACGATTGTTTTTTTCTATGGGTTTTTTAACCATCAGATAATTTTAAAACAAGTTCCTAGTTTTTTCACCGATGGATAAAAAACCGATGGGGCCCACACACAATCGGTTCGTCTGATGAAATCAGACCGTTTTCATCAGACCAACCGATCGTGTGTACGCGGCATTAGGGTTAGTGTGGTTATCCACCAAGTTAGGGAATTCCTTGCTTGGCTATACAGGAGCATAGGTAAATCAAGAGAAGCAGCCTACATTTTCTAGGTCAACAAGATATTAAGTTGCAAAGTTCTTGAAAGGTATTGGGTGAATAGTGCTGCCTTGTAGGAGTCTACAATTAAGCTTAGAACTCTCATGGAGAATCTTATTGGGAAAAGTCTCCTGGATCTCAATTCTCGAGTGCTCTTAGAGAAATAACTTTATTGAGACTTTTGACTGGTATGTGTTCAGAACCAGACTCAAATTTTCAAGTCGAAGGGAAGATTGGAGAATCAATTTGTTGAAAGTCCATTGTCTGGAGCACCTGTAATGTCCTGTGGGCATTTATTTTTTCATAGCTGGCATGGAGATAAGTCCTTTGGAATGTATTACAAATAGCCTGTGACTTGGATGCTCTGAGTTTTGAGAAAGGTAAGCAGATGTGCTAAGACCTAAGATAGCCTGAAGGGCAGTGCAACATACTGGAAGATTGTCTGCCACTGTGAAGCACAGAAACCACTGATGAAGTGGGTAAATGGAAATATGCAGATCTACAAGTTGGATGTCCATGGATGACATTGTATCCCCTTGCTTTAGTAAGGCATTGACTAGCCTTGCAGATTCCATGCAAAAGTTTGAAATTCAAAGAAATCTGTTGAGGAATTTTTGGTCCAAAATAGGATGCATACCTTCTTTCGTCTTTGATACCTTTGACAGGTTTGAGTAGAATCTTTTGTCTTTTGAACCTGTCTTGTGGTGGCTCTGGCTCAACAACTCCCTCAGAGGTGGTTCAGTGCACTCTGAAAATCTAACTGATATGTACCCCTTTGAAACCACTGATTGAACCCACTGGCCTGGGATGTCTGGGAGCCAGAGAGAGGAAAACAGTAAAACTGTAACATACATCCACCCATACATCCACCCACACACGGTCGTTTTTTGTGATGAAAAAAAACGACATTTTTAAAAACGTCATTTAAAATGACCGTGTGTGGGGAAAACATTGTTTTATGTCTTCTGAAAAACGACAAATAAAAAATTCGAACATGCTTCAATTTTTTATGTTGTTTTTCAAAACGTTGTTTTTTGTGTCATAAAAAACGATCGTGTGTAGGCTAAAACAATGTTTTTAAACCCGTGCATGCTCAGAAGCAAGTTATGACGTGAGCTTGAATGGAACAGAGTGCCGCCGTACGTGCTGAACGTAACCGCGCTTTGCTAGAGCATTTTGAAAAAACGATGGTGTGTAGGCAACGTCGTTTTTTAAAATGAAGTTTGAAAAACATCATTTTTTTTTCATGAGAAAAAACTACGTTTTTTTACAAGACAAAAAACGACCGTGTGTACGCGGCATTAGGTGTGAGGGCATCCCTTCACATGACATCCTGGTTCTTACCTTTTTTCTTCCAGTGATCGTGATGGGTTTTCTTTGGTGGCGGCTGAGGATGTCAGTGTTGGTCTCTACATCATTTTGTGAGTCCAAGAGAAGTGCTCTGTACTATTAGGACTATGGAGAAGCTTCAGTGCAGCACACATACCTCTTGGATAAGCCACTAGAACTTTCTGCAATTTTCTTCCACTAGCAGCAGTTTCTGTCCAGCTCTCCAGGATACTGTTCAGCAGACAAAGTTTCACCCTAGTACTCAAGTTTAGGTAGTCTCCATCCTGTAGCCAATGCACATTCATGGCTGAACAGTTTTTATTTTTTCTGGCTATTGGCTAAGGAGTCCAGCAGCTCAATTTTATGGCGGCCAAGGTGCCCGCACAGTTTAAAGTTTACACCGCACTGCATCCAGAGGTATGCCTTAGCTTAGGTTCTACTTTCTCAAGGATCCAGAGTGAGCTTCATTTCCCACACAACCTCTCTGCTAGCCACAGGGTGCTGTCAGATCTTCTACTTTCTATTTTCTTGTAACATGCATTTCCACTGCAACCACAAGTTACACAAAAACCCAGATGTGCAAGTTTTAACTGATCTTTGTTATTATTCCTTACTCCTGACCTCTGCTCTCCATGCGTTACTTACTCCAGACCTCTGCTATCGTGCGTTACTTACTCCAGACCTCTGCTCTCTGTGTGTTCTTTATCCCCGACCTCGGTTCTCTGTGTGTTCCACACTTCTGACCTCTGCTCTGTGTGTATTGTTTACTCCTGATCTCTGCTTTCCATGAATTACTTACCCCTGACACCTGCAATACGTGCATTACTTACTCCTGACCTCTACTCTCCTTGTGTTACTGACCGCTGCACTCTGTGCATTACACACTCCTGACACCTGTACTTTGGAATTTATACACTCTCGTCTCATAGCTGAGTAGGCTCAGGTTTTATTCAACCATACCCATTAAGCCTCTCCCACTGTTAACACAATTTGGCCACACCCACAATTGCCTGGAGTGCTGCATCATTTCTCTACTCATTTTACCCAAAGCATTTTGTCATCTACCTTAAATGTCTACCTTTTGTTCCAAAAGACTGTAACTAATTGCTTTTGGGTGTGTTTAAAATATGGACATGGTTTAGTGGGTTACAAACAGAGGCATGATTTTGTTGGAATGGCTTTAAATGGAGGCTTGGTCAGTAGGATGCCCCAGAATTTATTTTTGAAAATCTGACAATCTTAGCCCAAGGCATCCTGGGGGGTACATCATCAGAGGAGAAGATGCATATACTGTACTGTAGCAGCAAAGACTATGGGCCAGATTCTCATAGTTTGGCGTATTTTTGTGCGGGCGTAACGTATCCTATTTACGCTACGCCTCCGTAACTTAGACGGGCAAGTGCTGTATTCTCAAAGCACTTGCTCCGTAAGTTGCAGCGGCGTAGTGTAAATAGGCCGGCATAAGCCCGCCTAATTCAAATTTGGAACAGGGGGGCGTGTTTTATGTAAATAACCTGTGACCCGACGTGGAATATCCCAGTGTGCATTGCTCCATAGTACGCTGCAAGGACGTATTGGTTTCGACGTGAACGTAAATGACGTCCAGCCCCATTCACGGACGACTTACGCAAACAACGTAAAATATTCAAAATTCGACGCGGGAACAACGTTCATACTTAACATTGGTACACCGCATGTACGCCACCATATAGCAGGGGTAACTTTACGCCGGGTAAAGCCTAACGTAAACGGCGTATCTGTACTGTGTCGGCCGGGCGTACGTTCGTGAATTTGCGTATCTCAAGGGAGCGGATGGTTGGAGTGCCCATCTAGCACAGGACGAGGCGGGACACGACGAGGCAAAGAGACCTCCCCATTGAAAATGAGGAGGCCTCCAGTGGGCCAACAAAGGGAGAGAGGGCGTGATAGCCAAAGATGAGGGGAGATTGTAGGCGCCAGTATCATATCGCCGTTTGGCGCATGCGCATTGACACTCTGTGTCTGCGCACGTCCGATGACGTCATACGCCCGGACGTGCGGGAGGGGGGTATTTAAGGAGGCAGCCTTTTCTGATTTTACTGTGCTGCACGTTCGTTTGGGGAGACTGACACATATTGAGCTTACTAAATCAGGTACTGATTCTTCTGTTCTTTAGAGTCGGTTCACACTAGGGCGACATGACTTCCAGCGCGACTTTCAGAGGCGACTCCGACACGACTTGAACATGAACCACAAGGCGATCTGGGGCGATTTACAACACAACTTGAAGTCGTCTCCAGGACAGGAGACTTTCCAGTGGCCAATAAAACAACAATCAGCTCTGGGAGAGGGAGGGGGAGGGAGGGGGCAGGAGAGGTTTGCCTGAGAAATTTATGTTATCTTTCTGGAAAGTCGCTTCAGTTAAGACAGTGATCAGACTTCTGAGGCGACTTCCATTGAAATCAATGGGTACAAATCGCCTACAAGTCGGATTGAAGTAGTACAGGAACCTTTTCTGAAGTCGGATCGCCTTCAGTCGTGTGTATTAACACCCCTCCCATTCACTTCCATTGTTTTTCTCTACAGCGCGACTTGGGACGACTTCAGGCGACATGAAGTCGGATCGCAAGTCGCCCCAGTGTGAACCGGCTCTAATTGTTTTATTTGTAAACAATGTTGCTTTTCCCTCTTTTTGGTCTCTTGCTCTTGGCTAACAAGTGACTGGCTCACTGTGTATCCAGTGTAGCCTAGATGAATTAGTTTGCCCAAACTGACTTAATGCTAATATGGAGCTGTTGTGTTTCTCATGTCCAGATCAAGCTAGTATTTAATAGATGATAAGTGTTGCTCCTCTTCTTTTCCTCTTATATTCATCTGTACTCTTTCAACTGGTTTTGTTTAGGACCTGTGCTAAATCCAGCATATGGGCTCTTCTTGTTCGTCTCCACGGGTGCTTTTTGCACTTTTTGAACCCTGTAAGTGGATTTCATATTTATTAATTGCCTATATGTTTGTTAAATATTTTCGTATTTTGGAACACTATACTCATAGGGTTTTATATGTTCCTTATAGCTGGTTCTCCTTCTCCCCTCCTGTGGATGGGCTTTTGGCCTCTACACGCGGCACGGATTGGTCTAGGGCCCCGCACCACTCTCCATCATGTGGTTGCGGCTTCATGTTTAGCCAATTTTGGCAGGATCGGGGAATGATTCTTTTGTTTCTCCTCTCATTTCCTCCGTCCTGGAATAGCAGGTCAGCATACCTCTCGCACGCACTGTCAAAATGATACTATATTTATTTATTAACTATGTCATTTTTTGTATAATGGTGTGTAATACGTATCTTTTTATTACCAATAGAGCTGGCTGATTTTTGATCTCAACTATACCCCTGAGGAAGCCCAAAAAAAAGGCAAAATATATTGGGCTTTACCATCTGAGTTGTGAATGAATGAATGAATGAAAAACTTATAAAGCGTGGCGCATGCGAGCTGAATCGCTTCTGGGCGCTAGTTGTTCGTGTCTCATGACATCAAAAGAGCAGAGTTTTGATCCGTCTTCTGAAAGTCAGGTGGTTTTCCTCCAACCGAATGCTGGTTGGTAAAGCGTTCCATAGTCTAGGACCCTGAAAAGCAAACCTTCTTTCTCCTTTGGACTTGTATTTGGTTTTTGGTACCCTGACCAGATTTTGGTCGGTGGATCGCAGAACGCGATTCGAATTGTGAGGTTCTATCTTGTCGCAAAGATATTGCAGAGCCTTCCCATGGATGCACTTATGTGTCAGGCAGAGTGCTTTAAATGCAATTCTGTCTTTTACTGGCAGCCAGTGAAGGGTTCTCAACGAAGGTGAGATTGATTCCCATTTTTTTCCCAGTCACCAGTCTGGCGGCCGTATTCTGAACGACTTGCAGACGGGAGATTTGGTACTTTGGGAGTCCGAGGTACAGGGCATTAGCATAGTCCAGTCTGGAATTCACGATTGTTCCCACCACGACTGCTACGTCTTCTTTGGGGATAAATGGAATAAGTCTGCGTAGTAGGCGCAACAGATGGTGCGCTCCGCTGACTACTGACCCTATTTGTGCGTCCATTGTCATGAAGGTGTCGAAGATGACCCCGAGACTTTTGACTTTGGAGCTAGGGGTGATGATTTGGCCCAGAATGGGCGGGGGTGTCCAGGTTGTTGCCAGTTGACTCTTTCGGCTGGCGTGAAACATAAGGAGTTCTGTTTTTGAACTGTTGAGTTTAAGATAACTCTTTGTCATCCAGTTTTCTATCAAAGAGAGACATTTCTCTAAACTGGGATGATGATCCTTTTTGTTGCAGATGCGAAAATACAGTTGCGTATCGTCTGCATAAGAGTGATAGAGTAGTTCTTGGCTACTGATAATATCAAAGAGAGGGCGAAGATAGATGTTGAAAAGCACCAGTGACAGGGGGGATCCTTGGGGGACTCCACATGACACCGTGCGCTTTTCCGACGTGAAAGAACCCAATTTAACTGTTTGTGATCGGTTTTCAAGAAAGGAAGAAAACCATGGTAAATCACCTTCTGCGACTTCTGCTACCTTGGCTAGTCGCATCAGTAACAGTTTGTGGTCTACCGTGTCAAAGGCTGCGCTTAGGTCCAGCAGAACCAGGAGACAAGATTCTCCTTCGTCTGCGGCCTCGAGGGCATCGTCCCATATTTTGAGTAAGGCCGTTTCTGTCCCGTGTCCGGGACGGAAGCCTGATTGTAATGGATCCAGTAGATTGTGGGTATCTAGATGCTGTTGCAGCTGTTGTACCACTACTTTCTCCATTATCTTGGAGAGAACATTTAGGCCTGTTATGGGACGGCAGTGAGTTGGGTCCTTGGGATCCAGGTTAGGTTTTTTCAAGATGGGCTGGATTGTGCCCTCTTTCAACAGGGATGGCACTGTGCCTTCCTTAAATGACTGGTTTATAAGCTGTGTGATGGGTGGTGCCAGGATGTCGGCACATTCCTTCAGCAGTTTGGTGGGGATGATATCATTGGGCGATGTGCTGTTCCGCAAAGCACCAATGATATTTTTTGTGGTATCGATGGAGATCGGTTCCAGAGTGAACTTTGTTGATTGTAGAGCGTTTCTGTGGGTGTTTTGTGGTTGATTGACGGTGGGGTTGAGGGGGGTATTGTTTTGCAAGATGCTTTCCCGGATTCTTTCAATTTTGTTGATGAAGAAATCCGATAGTTCATTACAGAACTCTTGGGTGTCTGAGTTGGGGACTTCAAGACATCCTGGATTCATGGTCTGGGTGACCATCTTGAAGAGTTCGCGGGGGCGGTTTAGGGCGCTGTTAATCGCCATAGAAAAATGATGTTTCTTGGCTTTGAAGATTTCCTTATGATATCGTGTTGTTATTGCCTTGTAGATGATGAGGTTATCCTCTCCAGGGCTTCTTTTCCAGGCGGCTTCCGCCCTTCTGCGCTCTTGCTTCAGAAGCGACAGCTGGTTGTTGAACCAGCCAGACTTTCTTTTTCGGATGCAGGCTTTGCGTTTCGGTGCTACTAAATCGGCTGACTGTAGCAGGGCTGCGTTTATGGCATCCAGTGTATCTGCGGCTGTTTGATGTGGATGGATTGTTTTGATTCTGTTTCCCAAGGTAGATTTAAAGAGTTCCGAATGGAGCTTCTTCTGAGATCTAGCCCAGTGTATTGTCACCGGCTTGGGTGCTTTTATCACTGGGGGAATTTTGGAGATTATGAAATTGATTGCATGGTGGTCTGTCCATGGCAATGGTTCATTTTCTAAAATGCTTATTTTCAGATTTTGTCTGAAAATTAGGTCGAGTGTGTGACCTGAAGCATGTGTTGTGATCTTCTTCTATAATCTGCTGTCCATATTACAAACGGGATTTTTTAACAACTTTGAAAATGCATGTTTAACCACATGTGTTCTTATCAAACCATTTGGTTTCACAGTGTACTATGTATTTTGATATACTTTTAATAAATTATTAAATATATCTTTGTTATACTGTTCTATATATTGCACCGTTACAGTCCCACTGTTGTCCATATCTTTTCATCCATACAGAACAGTCATTTCACTCACAACACGGGCTGCCATTGTTCATTGAGCGCACACCATTATATAGAAGAAACACATAAATACCACTGACATCCACAAATACTTTAATAAATCTTTATCTAATTATCTATATAGACTCTTAGTAACTTTGGGGCAATGGGTTCATTTCTATAAAAATGACAAATTTTACACATCTCCTATTTACAAATTTCCATGTAAATATGCTTAATTAATTATTATAAAACATAGAATTAAGACTCTTAAAATATAAGCAAGAGATAAAATAATATTAGAATTAGCTTGAAGAATGACAGCTGTATCATTGCACTGCATTTGCTGTGGCTTAGCCCCATCCTCCACCCCTTGGGCAAAGGGGGAAGCATGTTTTATAACACTGTTTTGTTCACTGGCTAGGCAACATGTTTATATCACTAGTACTTCTCTGAGCACTTGTCGTGACCTAATAAATTAAAATTACAATCTATGTCCCAAAGAGGCAAGTTCTGCAGAGGTTCATATTCAGGTCAATCTGTGGCATCAAGAAAGTTCATATAGGAGAGGCTTCCAATCAGGAATCAGCTTTTGACGATGTACTTCGCAGTCCCGTGTTTGTTCTACTGATTGATCGAAGAATACATTGTTTCTCAACTGCAAGATGCTTTGCTGGGTCCTCTCGGTAAGTGATCTTTAAGAGACAGAAAAAAGCAATCTCAGTCTGACAGCAAGTGATGGGCAGCAACCTTCAAATAACGAAAACACATATAGTAGCATTTTGCTGCGGTTCACTTGACAATTTCACCCTTCAAAGCCTCCCTACTGGCAGCTGTGGGGTTGCAGTGGCCAACTGAGAGCCCTTAGGTCACTAGCTGTCTTTAGAAAACTTACAGCTGGCCACAAGGGGACCGTTTGATGTAGAGGTTGTTATTTTTTTATCCTAAGGCAAAAGAAACATTACTTATACAGGTGTAAATAAACATATTTTTACTTTTAGGGAAGTTCCCATTAGGTTAGATCTCGAAAGCAGAGCACTTAAGTCTAGTTAGAGAAAAAAAGTATCCCATCTTACATCACATGAAATCTGTCAATACATAGGATGGATACAGACAGGTGAACAAGGATCAACATGCAGAGCAAGACAAGTAGAGGACATACCGATATTCCCTAATGTATTCAGTGAAATGTTAGACAAAGAGGTAGAGAAGCGGAACAGGCAAGGGTCACATGACAGCTGAGAGAAGAGAGAGAATGAATTAAAACAGTGCTGGGATGACAGTATATGTACACAGAAAGCATAAACATAAGCAGACATACAATGATAAGGCATCTTTATGATTATGGTTAAGAGGAAAAGATGGTGCATAGTATGGATATGTGAATGAGTTTAAAGCGGTTGTTCACTCTGTAAAATAAATAAATAAAAGTCAGCAGCCACAAATCTTGTAGCTGCTAAATTTTAATAAAAGGACATTTACCTGTCCAGGGATCCAGCACTGCCCTCTGGATGCTATGGGCTACTGTTCTATACATCTCTCATAGCTGTTTACACTGTATAACAGAACAAACCTAAAGATCTTACTGTATCTCTAGTTAAAACTTTTTTTTTTTTTTAAGATTTGATAGAGTGGGGGGAGGATTAGGCCATGTGTCAGGTTTTTAATAATGTCTACTGGGGACATTGACCCCTTTATTTGTACTGCTGACTATTGTCACCAAGAAGGAAAATGAAGGAAAAGCCAACATTTTAGAGTTGTCCCTATAACAAAAGGAAATCTTCCAATGGACATGTCTGTTTTGTGGGAATTCTTCTCTAATGCCACGTACACGCGACCGTTTTTCGGGTTGTAAAAAATGAAGTTTTTTTTAAATGTCATTAAAAACGATCGTGTGTGGGCTACAGAGAATTTTTCACGATGTAAAAAATGCCCATTAAAAATTTCAAACATGCTCTAATTTTTCACAACGTTTTTAACATTGTCGTTTTTAACGTCATAAAAAATGGTCGTGTGTGAAAAAAACGCGCATGCTCAGAAGCAAGTTATGAGACGGGAGCGCTTGTTCTGGTAAAACTAGCGTTCGTAATGGAGTAAGCACATTCATCACGCTGTAACAGACTGAAAAGCGCAAATCGTCTTTTACTAACACTAAATCAGCAAAAGCAGCCCCAAGGGTGGCACCATTTGAATGGAACTTCCCCTTTATTGTGCCATCGTACATGTTGTATGTCACCAGGCTTTGCTAGAGCATTTTTTTTTCTCGATCGTGTAGGCAAGGCCGTTTTAACAATCGGGTTGAAAAAAACATTGTTTTTTCTAGACTATTAAAAACGTAATTTTTTACAACCTGAAAAACAGTCGTGTGTACGTGGCATAAGAGAAGAATTCCCATCATTTCAGGACATTTCCTCTAACTTTTGATTGAGTCTCTGGGCCAGGAAGCGAAAAGTAAATTTCCTTATAAACAATAAACAGAAAGGGTTTTATAAAAAAAAATTTGCAATACACTTTAAAGGTACATTCCATTTAGATTCAAATGTAACACAGAAATTTGACTTGCTGCTGGAGCTGCCATTTTAGGTACCCGTACAAAAAAAAACATGCAGCTGCTTGAGCATTGTTAAAGTGATTGTAAAGGTATGTATATATTTTTTAAATAACAGACATGTTATACTTGCCTGCTCTGTGCAGGTGCCTTGTCCTGCGGAACTGCACACAGCTACCCTAAATCTCCTCTCCTGGGGTCCCTCGCCAGCATTCCTGGCTCCTCCTCCCTTCCAGGTGCCCCCATAGCAAGCAGCTGCTATGGGAGCACTCGTGCGGGCTTGATCCTGAGCCAGGCTGGGTGCATCTATTCCAGGGGTCTCAAAATGGCGGCCCTCCAGCTGTTGTGAAACTACTAGTCCCATCATGCCTATGCTTGTGGGAGTCATGATTATAACTGTCACCCTTGCAATGCCTCCTGGGACTTATAGTTTCGCAACAGCTGGAGGGCCGCCAGTTTTAGACCCCCGATCTATTCAAATCATAGGTGTGTGTAGCCTATTGCATTAGGCACCCCAAAGCTCAAAAACACATGCGTGTGTGTATACTGTTTATTTACAGCCCCACTCCCCGCTACAGACACACACAGCTCTGGATTGAGTGAGGAGTAAGTATGGTGGTGGGGGGTGGGGGTGGCGGTGGATTACACTGCTACCTGATCATTTAATGCAGGGAGTCCATTAAAGCAAAAAAATGTCATGTCGTCAAAACCACTTTAACAGATACATGAAAGCCAACTACAGAACAATGCAGGGGACTGTAAAATATCAAATGTAGGCAGGCACCGACGCTCAGGGATGGACTGGCCATTGGGACTACAGGGAGTTTCCCGGTGGGCCGATGGCTCAGTGGGCCGGCTTCAGTGACAGCGGCCTGGGAGTTTCTCACTTCTGCCTAATCTTGTCCCATAAGGGGGGGAGCACCAAACTGATTATTTGCCCCGGGAGAAATAATGTCTAGCTTCCCCACTGGTACTGCCTATAAGAGGACCAGTACCAGCCGTTCTACTCTAATAAAGTAAAATGGCTAGTGAAGGGGGAGAGGGGGCTTGGGTGGCCGGGGGGGGGGGGTGCGGGAGTTGTCTGGCCACTGTGGGAGAGACCTGTCAAAGTGGGCCAGTCTGGATGAAGTCCAGGGCCAAATTTTTGTCCCAGTCCAGCCCTGCCGGCGCTTATATGTTTTTAACTTATTTTTATGTAGGATGATGATAATTATGACTAGGGGAAGAATGGCACACAATGGACATACAGTGGTAATTATAACAATGATTAGGTAAAGACCCAATTCATATTTGTCTTACAATCATTAAGAAACTGTAATATACACTTCCCACAGTTCTCATCAAAACACCTAAAAAACGGAAAACATTTACAACTGGAAGAACTTTCTGTATCCTCCATCTTCTATGATGCCACACACACACTTAGTGCTATATACAAATCAGGGTCATATGCATTATCTCACCGGCTCATTCATGACTTCAGAGAGTTCAGACAGAATGTCCTTGTAATGGGCTTTCATCTCTTCTTGATACTCTAGCTGATCCTCCTTTATCAGCCGTTCATTCACTTCTAGAGCCAGACCACAGGTGTCTGCGAATTGTCTGCAGAAAAACACAGCTCAATGAGTACAGGTTATAGTATCAATATGCCAAAAATCCAAGTCTTACCATAGTTATCAGACTGGAGAGTAGAAAAAAGTACAGTATGAATGCAAAAAGTTTAGTAACCAACAATGACTAAGGAGATTCCAAATTTCTGCAGTCAGCTTGGTTAACGTGACACTAAATTATATTCTTATTTCATACACATCCTATACTTAAAGAGTAGCCCTGATCCTCCTCTTCTTGGGTCCATTGCTGCTGCTCCTGGCCCCTCCCTTTTGCCTAGTGCCCCCATAGCAAGCAGCTTGCTATGGGGGCACCTGAGCAGGCTCAATCCTGAGCCACTGCTCTTTGTGTCCATTCACACATGGAGCATGGCTATGCCCCACCCCACCTCTCTCCTTATTGGCTTACTGGCTGTGATTGACAGTAGCGGGAGCCAATGGCTACCACTGCTGTCTCAGTCAACAAAGAGGGAGAGACCTGGGAGAGTCAAGGCTCTCATGCATATCACTGGATTAAGACAGAGCTCAGGTAAGTTTTAGGGGTGGGCTGCTGCACACAGAAGTTTTTTTTTACCTTCATGCATAGAATACATGATGGTAAAAAACCTTGAGCCTTTACAATCATTAAATTGTTTCTGTGTTTTTTTCACTTTGTTTGGAGTGAGCAGTGCATAATATTTGCAGACATGTATACTGCTCTGATATTTGCAGACATGTATACTGCTCTATTCAAACTACAAATCCCATAGTCCATAGTTCATCTCTGGGGTGGGCAAGAGAGTTGCCGGTACCTACCCACGTGGGTAGGTACCGGAGCATGATGGGACTGTGACATCATAAGAGGCCTATATAAATCGGTGCGAACCACGCACCCGGCATTACAACGGGAAGAAGCGTTGTGTCAACATCGGAAGAAGGCAGAAGAAGGAAGAAGAAGAGCGGGCTGGCCGCCTCTAGTAATTGAGCTAACACGAAGATAGCGGCGGCCAGCCCTGAAGAAGAAGGCACCAGAGAGCGAGCGGGAGAAGAACTGGGGAAAGCCGAGATGACAGCAGAGAGCGGAGAAGATAGAAGAAGACCCCCGAATAGTGGTAGAAGACCCCCGGAGAGCGGAGAAGACCCCCGGAGAGCGGAAGAGAACCAGACGGCGGTGAAGACCGACACCCCCCCTCGCTGAAGAAGAAGGCCCCCCTGGTAAAAGAGCTAAAGAAGAGAGGGGGGCCCCGCGGAGCTGACTAATAAATTACTTTCAAAACCCTGTGCCGTGTGTTTATTTTCTTTTACACTTTGCCTCCAGGTGAATGGGTAGGGGTACGATGTACCCCATATTCATTCACCTAGGGTGGATGAGAAGGAGAGGCGGTGATGGCAAGCTCTCCCCCTTTTCCAGTTAGAGAACATTTTGCATTCATTCAGCAAGTGCAACTTATTCTCTGAATGGTGTTTGTGTTGAGTGTATGATATCCTGTGTTCAGAATGCTCCAGGGCACCCACTCAGCACGGGCCCTAGAAGCAAGTGAAGATCATTGGGGTAGCAATGTCTACTTCAGTGATTTCCAGCTTCCAGGGGCATCGGCCAGGCATGTTATATACAGTGCCGTGCAAACGTATTCGGCCCCCTTGAACTTTGCGACCTTTTGCCACATTTCAGGCTTCAAACATAAAGATATAAAACTGTATTTTTTTTTAAGAATCAACAACAAGTGGGACACAATCATGAAGTGGAACGAAATTTATTGGATATTTCAAACTTTTTTAACAAATAAAAAACTGAAAAATTGGGCGTGCAAAATTATTCAGCCCCCTTAAGTTAATACTTTGTAGCGTCACCTTTTGCTGCGATTACAGCTGTAAGTCGCTTGGGGTATGTCTCTATCAGTTTTGCACATCGAGAGACTGAAATTTTTGCCCATTCCTCCTTGCAAAACAGCTTGAGCTCAGTGAGGTTGGATGGAGAGCGTTTGTGAACAGAAGTTTTCAGTTCTTTCCACAGATTCTCAATTGGATTCAGGTCTGGACTTTGACTTGGCCATTCTAACACCTGGATATGTTTATTTGTGAACCATTCCATTGTAGATTTTGCTTTATGTTTTGGATCATTGTCTTATTGGAAGACAAATCTCCGTCCCAGTCTCAGGTCTTTTGCAGACTCCATCAGGTAGTCTTCCAGAATGGTCCTGTATTTGGCTCCATCCATCTTCCCATCAATTTTAACCATCTTCCCTGTCCCTGCTGAAGAAAAGCAGGCCCAAACCATGATGCTGCCACCACCATGTTTGACAGTGGGGATGGTGTGTTCAGGGTGATGAGCCGTGTTGCTTTTACGTCAAACATAACGTTTTGCATTGTTGTCAAAAAGTTTGATTTTGGTTTCATCTGACCAGAGCACCTTCTTCCACATGTTTGGTGTGTCTTGCAGGTGGCTTGTGGCAAACTTTAAACGACACTTTTTATGGATATCTTTAAGAAATGGCTTTCTTCTTGCCACTCTTCCATAAAGGCCAGATTTGTGCAGTATACGACCGATTGTTGTCCTATGGACAGAGTCTCCCACCTCAGCTGTAGATCTCTGCAGTTCATCCAGAGTGATCATGGGCCTCTTGGCTGCATCTCTGATCAGTCTTCTCCTTGTATGAGCTGAAAGTTTAGAGGGATGGCCAGGTCTTCGTAGATTTGCAGTGGTCTGATACTCCTTCCATTTCAATATTATCGCTTGCACAGTGCTCCTTGGGATGTTTAAAGCTTGGGAAATCTTTTTGTATCCAAATACAGCTTTAAACTTCTCTACAACAGTATCTCGGACCTGCCTGGTGTGTTCCTTGTTCTTCATGATGCTCTCTGCGCTTTAAACGGACCTCTGAAACTATCACAGTGCAGGTGCATTTATACGGAGACTTGATTACACACAGGTGGATTCTATTTATCATCATTAGTCATTTAGGTCAACATTGGATCATTCAGAGATCCTCACTGAACTTCTGGAGAGAGTTTGCTGCACTGAAAGTAAAAGGGGCTGAATAATTTTGCACGCCCAATTTTTCAGTTTTTTATTTGTTAAAAAAGTTTGAAATATCCAATAAATTTCGTTCCACTTCATGATTGTGTCCCGCTTGTTGTTGATTCTTCAAAAAAAATTACAGTTTTATATCTTTATGTTTGAAGCCTGAAATGTGGCAAAAGGTTGCAAAGTTCAAGGGGGCTGAATACTTTCGCAAGGCACTGTACATAATTACATTGTTCTAAGCTGGACCAATGTAACTATGTAAAGCATTTCTATTCCTGGAATTCCTCTTTAAACTATCAGTGACCCAATCTCCATCAGGAACACTGGATATATATTTATTTTAATATGTTACTAGTGTCACTACTACTAATAATAATACTAGTACTACTAATACAGCTGGATACAGAACAACAGATGGCCACAGATGGGCAGATATGTGACTGAGAATTATTGGAGGTCCTATATGTTGTTCAATGCTGTATCCTGGCCTAGGCCAACAAGGCCTAGGCCTAGTGCAGCACTTTGCAGGGGGCCAGCACGGAAAGAGTTCCCACCGGCTTGTGCTACACTGTTAGTGTAACGCAGTCTGCTTCTAATTTTGACTGTCCTATCAGCCTGGACCACAAACCTTCCTCACTGTGCTATATGTATTCTGCTTTATAAATTTGTGCTTAACCACTTAACCCCCGGACCATATTGCTGGTCAAAGACCAGAGCACTTTTTGCGATTCGGCACTGTGTCGCTTTAACTGATAATTGCGCGGTCATGCAACGTGGCTCCCAAACAAATTGGCGTCCTTTTTTCCCCACAAATAGAGATTTATTTTGGTGGTATTTGATCATCTCTGTGGTTTTTAGTTTTTGCGCTATAAACAAAAATAGAGCGACAATTTTGAAAAAAATAATTATTTTTTACTTTTTGCTGTAATAAATTTTCCCAAAAAATATATATAAAAAAAATGTTTTTTCCTCAGTTTAGGCCGATACGTATTCTTCTACATATTTTTCGTAAAAAAAAATTTGCAATAAGCGTTTAATGATTGGTTTGCGCAAAAGTTATAGCGTTTACAAAATAGGGGGTATTTTTATGGCATTTTTATTAATATTTTTTTTTACTAGTAATGGCGGCAATCAGTGATTTTTTTTCGGTACTGCGACATTATGGCGGACACTTCGGACACTTTTGACACATTTTTGAGACATTGGCATTTTTATAGCGATCAGTGCTATAAAAATGCATTGGATTACTATAAAAATGCCACTGGCAGTGAAGGGGTTAACACTAGGGGGTGGGGAAGGGGTTAAGTATGTTCCTTGGGTGTGTTCTAACTGTAGGGGGAGGTGGACTCACTAGGGAAAATGACTGATCTTCTGTTCATACATAGTGGCCTGTGCGAGAGCCGACGTATAGCTACGGGCTCTCGCGCAGGGGAGCTGACCTGCCGTCGTAAAACAACAGCGGCTGGTCAGCAACTAGTTAAAGTAGAACTATAGGCAACACTTTTTTTTTTTCATTTTAAATAGAGTAAGGGAGGGTTATAACCCCTGTCAGTTTATTTTTTTACCATCTCTGTCCCATTGCAGAGATTTTCCTTCATTTCCTGCCCCATAGCCAAACAGGAGGTGAGAGGAAATATATGCCAATTAAAGGAATCCATTGCCCCCCCCCCCCCCGGGCCCTAAGAACTAGTGTCCCCATTCAATAATTTCAGGGTGGGTCTTAAACAGCAAGGGGGTGGCCTTAAAAGGAAGGGGTGGGTCATATTTAAATTATGGGGTGCACAAGTTTAGTCAGGCCTAGGGTAGCACCAAACCTAAATACACTACTGATGCTGTTTGATGTCCTGGACCTAGCTTGTTCCTACCAACATATTTGAGTGGTGACTGCACATTGATACTCTCATATTCTTTTCTCCATAATATAAATTTGCAATATTTGCTCATTCTTTGTATAGCAAGGCTGAGGGAATCACAAGATTACATGCAATAGACTCACAAAAAGAAGTGAGAGTAAAAACTATCAACAATCCAAGGTTATCATCAAACCCCAATTTTAAAGTGTCTTGTCAGTCATCCTATATTATGGTTGTGTGTAGTGTCAACATATACTAAATCTGCTGCCCCAGCTTAAAAACATTCAGCCAAGTCAGCATCGTTCACCACAGATATGGCACCATTTTCAAGGGGAATTTATGCATATCTGTGGTGAAGAATGCTGACTTGGCCGTGTTAATACTCTAAAAATGGATATCCTTCCTCTTTCCTTTATATTTACAACACAATTCCAATTACTTCACCAAAAGGTTTATGGTGACTTGAATGAATTGGTCACATCTCGTATGCCCATTTCTCTCCTCGTCTACCATTTGTCGGTTTCAGGGTTGACAGAGCTTTTTATCCTTGATCACCCCCCCACTCTGGTTTTCCCCTTGGATCTCCTTTCTAACCCCTCCCCTTTTCCCTGTTTCGTCTTAGCTTATATTCACTTAGTTGTATTGTGGCTTTCAATTGCCTACTTAAAGCCCGTAGCATTTAAAGCTTGCCATACATTAATAATTCATTTTTGTTCAACTAGCGGGTTGAAGAAAAAGATCCGATTCCTCAATCCACATTTTCTAGGTGGATGGGGGAATCACTATGGCTGTGCTACTGTGTTCTGATGACAGGGAGCCTTCCCCACTGTTCGAATACACTGATCAGTGCTGCCAGCTATAGCTGGCGACACTGATCGCTCGAAAAAAAAAACTCAACAGGATTGCTGTCTGTGCAACCAGTCTGCCCATACATAGATCGAAATTCAGCCACTGAACTGACAACATTTTGATCTATGGCCACCCTAAGCCACACTAAAATGTTTTCAATATTTATGGTTTTAATTTGGTCCTTGCATCCTATATAGTGTGGTACAGAACTCATATTTTATTCACTGACCTATGTTGTTTTGTACATGTGTATGTTTTGTGTATGTTTTTTCTTGTGTGATTTTTTCTATATGTGGTAGAGAACTTATACTCTACATACGGACATATTCTACTATGTACCTTAAAAATCCTTTGACAAAAGAGCTATTAAAGAGTATGGAAACCCAACATTTCATATTCCTGATATGTGCCTGCTGTACCATGTACAGTACTTAAAAAGTATTGTGTTTTCTTTGTATTGCTTCCTTTGTGTGAAATCCCTGGTGTTCCTGCCAGTCCCTCTGCTTTCCTGTTAACAACTGACCACACTAAGCAGGAAAACAGGCAGGAGTCAGTTCTCTAGCTATGCTGGGAACTCAGCCTGCTCTCCTCCAATGACCCCCTCCCCCCCTGCATGGCTTTTCACTGGGAAGAACAGTGTACTGCTGCTTCTCCTCCCCATCTCCCTAAGAACAGAGGGTATGAGATCACTTATAAAAAAGGGGAAAAAAGTGTTTATTATGTTTTTTATATATCTGTACACAAATGTTTTGTCTTGTATTTCTATTTTAAACATAATAGGTTGTTTTACAAGGTGAGGGTTTACCTATACTTTAAAATCCAGAAGCCTGCACATTGCTGAACTTCATTACTAAATATGTAGAGACCAATGTTTAACTAAATTTGAGTCTTAAATTTAGCTTATTTTTGTTTTCTTCTAGTATCTTTTGTTCCCAATCCTCATTTTTTGTATAGGCACGTATAGTATATATTGTTATTCTAATTACAATACTTACTGTATCTGCATGTATTTGCTCAGTTGTTTGCATACATTCTTGTATTATTTACCCTTGTTTTTTGTCACAAAACATAAGGTATTCACATGTCACATTCCATTATTTATCGCTCAAATAACATAATTTTTCTTCATTTCAGGACAATAGACAGAACCATGCAAATTCTTGCTTTATTCCCCAATTGGCCTCATGCGTTTCCAGAACCAGTGATATATAGTGCAAACTGTATACAGCTGCTTCAGGCTATTTGGCAATCATCAGTACAGTGTATGGAAACCATGGGGTTGATTTACTAAAACTGGCAAATGTAAAAATCTGGTAATACTCTTCAGTATTAGTAAATCAACCCCCATGACTAGTATAGAGCAGGGCCTGGGGCCCATTGAGACAGATATTAGGTGCTGCTTTTTCTTCTTGGGTCTTTGAAAAATCTAACAACCAGCCAGAGTTTACGTTTCATTTACCACCTTCACCAGACACATGAAAGGGATGACATGACTGGCTAGAATGGACAGTTCTTCCAGGCATTTACAATAAAGAGACTGAAGGTCATACATCGCACATGCTCCCAGTAGTGTTGTATTTATAAAGCAAGTCACCTGAAAATTTCTTTAAGATGCTTCACTTGACTTTCCGGATAATTGTTGGCATTTGTTTCTGTTAGAAAAGCTCGAGCATATGCCATAGGTCCAGCGTTTACCTGAAAAAAGTGAACCATATCTCATCATATGTTATCATAGAAGAAAAGTCACTCCTCTGAATTGAAAAATAGATTTTTACACATTTCCCTTACTTATCACTTTTAATTTCATACAGTAAGAGAAGAAATGCCATCTGTTTGAATATAATCTTTTTAATATATCTACAAGCCCTACTCTATTTTAGAATAGTAGCCAAGTTTATGATGTGCTGTTAATGTGTTTATCTCAAATCCAGAGGGAAATAAGCAAAAAACACCTTTCAGCACACTATAGTTAGGTGGTGCTTAATGATAGACGGAATTAGCTGTCTAGGAAAAACGCCAAACGTTTTCATATTGTTCACGCAGTGATACCTCGTGAATGTCAGAGACAGCATTCACATTAATTTCTGCTGCCCACTGTAGAACTGCAGTTATGACTTTTAAGTCGGTTAAGTCCAATTATTTTTATAAGTGTATGCAATCTTTAACATTTTATGTATTTTCAGAAGTCATTGTTTGTAAATCTGCAGCTTGCATTTAAATAATACCTGGTGACCCTGCCATTAGTGTCCTTGTACAGGCTGTGTTTCACCCAGTATACAGAAGGCTGTATACTGGGTGAAACACAGTGTAAAGCAGAAAAAAGGGAGAAAACAATCACTAGAGTAATTGATGGTCGGACTTTGAGGCACAGCACAGGCTGCTACCCTGGGGCACACGTGCGCATTTCAGGCTGAAAGAGCTGTTGGCTTCTCGGACTATACTGTCCCAAAGTGTTGACTACTCAAACTATGTTTGGATCTTCACTATATACATGCCTGTATTTGACACAGTGAAAAACCACCCCAGCTATATTTTTACAGCAGGACCTACCGTATTTTCCGGCGTATAAGACGACCCGGCGTATAAGACGACCCCCTAATTTTCCAGGAAAAATTTAGATTTTGGGATATACTCACTGTATAAGACTACCCCCTTCTTACTGTCTTTCTGGAAGCTGAGGGGGAGCCAGAACCGCTGACAGAAACAGGCTTTTTCAAATCTCACTGTGCCATTACATTACATGCCCAGACTGTGCCATTACATTACTCACTGTGCCATTACATTACATGCCCAGACTGTGCCATTACATTACTCACTGTGCCATTACATTACATGCCCAGACTGTGCCATTACATTACTCACTGTGCCATTACATTACATGCCGAGACTGTGCCATTACATTACATGCCCAGACTGTGCCACTGTGCCATTACATGCCCCCACATTACCATCACTTGCCCCCACTGTGCCTGAACTTGTTGCCCCCCCCCCAGTGCAATAACACTCACTTTTTTTCCCCAGCGCTGACAGTGTCCCATGCTGCTATCGCGATCGTGAAGGATTTCAAAGCCGCGCCTTCACTGCAGAGTGTTCTGTGATAGGATGAACAAAAATCTTCCCAGCAGCGCCTCTGTTATGTTTCCCGCCTATCACAGATGCCTTCTCATCTCGTCCGAGGATGAGAAGGCATCTGTGATAGGAGGAACAAAGAACAGAGGCGCTGCTGGGAAGATTTTTGTTCATCCTATCACAGAACACTCTGCAGTGAAGGCGCGGCTTTGAAATCCTTCACGATCGCGATCGCAGCATGGGAGACTGTCAGCGCTGGGGAAAAAAAGTGAGTACTAAGACTGTACCCGGCGTATAAGACGACCCCCGACTTTGGATGCATTTTTTTGCATCCAGAAAGTCGTCTTATACGCCGGAAAATACGGTATTAGAATGGGGCTTATTATGTTTTGCTGACTACTTGACTACTTGGCAATGCCCTATATATCCTCGTCTCTTTTTTTCTCTTTTTTTGTGTAAAAAAACATTTTTTGGACACCACTGGATTGCCACTATGGGTGCAAACAATCAGTACTAATGATGATCAACATTCTTTTGATACATTTGGAAGTAGTATAAAACAACTCTTTGATAATTCTGCATACCTCTGCGGAATGCTCTGAACATTCTGGATGAACATATTCGCCATGATGTGCTAGACTATGAAACAATACCTGTACATTGTCAAAAATCCCTTTTGTCTCTTCCTGAAGAAGCCCAACGGCGAAACGCGTAGCGACTTCAAAGGATTTGTTCATATTTATTTATTAATCTATATGGTTTTATTTATTTTCATCAATGTTGTAATTTTTCTATCTTTGTAATAAATAATATTTTTTATACATACTTCCGTCTTTGCCTCAAAGTCCAACCATCAATTACTCTAGTGATTGTTTTATCCCTTTTTTTCTATCATATATACGGATGTGGCTCATGTGAGTGCTTTTCCCTGTGTATCTTGTCCTTCCCTCCCCTTGCCTCTACCCCCCCTCCCTGTGTTTTATGTTCCCGTTCCCTTCCTCCCCCCCTTTCCCTTTTTTGATTCACAGTGTAAAGCCTTGTACACACGACCAAGTTACTCGTCGGGCGAAACACATAATTTTCCTCATCGAGTTCCTTGTTAGGCTTGTCAAGGAACTCGACAAGCTTGCTTTGCGTACACACTGTCAAGACAAAATCTCCTCGTTCTCAAACGCGGTGACATACAACACATACAACGGCAGGGGAAGTTCATTCCACTGGCTAAACTCTTGGGGCTGCTTTTGCTAATCTCATGTGTTTGCATGTTAAGTAAAAGTTTGTTAAGAGACGATTTGCACTTTTCAGTCTGTTACAGCTTGAAAAATGTGTTATCTCCATTACAAATGCTACTTTTACTCCCGTCTCATACTTTATTCTGAGCAAGCGTGGGTTTCTTAGCATACACACGCTCGAGTTTCTCGTCGGAAACCCGCCCGACCAGGAACTCGACGAGCCAATTTGAGACTCCCGTCGAGGAAATAGAGAACTTGCTCTCTTTTTGGCTCGTCGAGTTTCTCAACAGTTTCCTCAACGAAAATGTACACACGACCGGTTTCCTCGGCAAAAAAATATCTCCCAGCAAGTTTCTTGCTGGTTTTTGTATGAGGCCTAACACAAGAAGTTGGCGAGAGACACATTACACATTACTAGTTTTTTGCCTTCTCTAGAAATTCTGTCACTGGCAAGATTCTACCAGCAACAGAATTGAAATGGTGATACGGGCTAGTACATTGTTTTCGCAAAATGCCACTAA